>NC_057801.1:718434234-718448070 GCF_018294505.1 Triticum aestivum
TCCCCATGCTGCTGCCTCCTCGCCTCACCACCGCCCATCGCCGGCGCCGCCCGCCGCCCGCCGTCACGCCCGCGCCTCCGTCGTCGTCCTCCGGCGCCCCGCCGCCTTCGCCTCCTCCGCCGACGGCCGCCGCCCCCGCCGCAGGATCGCGCCTCCTGTGCCTCGTCGCCGCCTCCATCACCCGCGCCTCCACCACGCCCATGACCTCGCCGGCGAGCTCACCTCGCCTCCATGGTCGCCAGAGCCCCGAGCTCCTGCCCCGGCCCCGCGCCTCCACGCCTCCCCGCGCCGCCCCACGACGGGATACGGCCGGAACCGGCGAGATCCGGCCCAGATCCGCCATCTCCCTCCTCTCTGGCGAACCCCGGCCATCCTTGGAATCCGTGCAAGATCTAGATCCTGTAGGTTGACCCCTTTTTCGTCTGCCCCTTAATATTTTACATTCTGGTGCCATGTTCTGCATGCCATAACTTGTTGCATACTGCTCCGCTTTATGCATATAATATATCAAAATGTTCACTGAGATATGCTCTTCATTTAATTCCATTATGCCATGCTTGTTTGAGATCATCTTGATGCCCGAATCATCGTTGCAAGAGTGCTATATGATGTTAACTGTTGCCTGTTAACAGAAGTTGTTGTTTTATCTTTTTCATTGCATTTGTGTGTGCATCCTATGAGCTTCATGTCTACATGAGTTTTGATCTATATCATGCCGTCTTCAAAGTGGTGCAATCCATGTATTTTTGTGTGTCTTGTAGTGAGTGCATCGAGCTCGTGAATTAGGGTACTTGTTGTTACTGTTTTGCTAGCTGTTATATCATGATGTTATGTAAACCTGCTGCTACAAGTCATCCTATACATAATCTGGAGTTGTTCACTAAGAATGTTTTGTTATACATGTCATTCTCTATCCATCCAAGCTCCTGGTTGCATTTATAGCCTGCTGTAGCTTGTTGTAATCTTGCTCAAAACTTGCTAAATAATGTTGCTGTCAGCCTGTTAACATTAAGTTCAGTTTTCCCATGAGCTTTGCTAGTGATTCATGCACCCTATGAACTTGTTCTTTCCATACGTAGATCCATAAACATGTCTTCTAATTGTTGGTTTCCTTTTCATGCCTTTTATTGCTCTGTGGTCAGTGGTACAAGCTCACCAACATGCCTACTTATTGTTGTTTCTGCCATGTCTGAATCTGTCATATCATTTGCCATGTTTGCATGGATGCTACCATGTTATATGTTGACCTTTGGAATTGGTTCAGTAAGGGAGATTTGTTCTTTGTCTTTAGTACTAGCATGCCATGCCTTTGTTTGCAATTATAGCTTGCTGTAACATGTTGTTTGATAGCTCTAAACATTGCAACCTGATCTTATTTCTGCTAAGGCTAAAACTGTTATAATTTGCAATCTTGCCATGTCCTTTTGAGCATGTTCTAGTGGTTTTTGGAGATAGCTCAGTGTACATGTTTTGTAATGCTTTACCTGTAAATCACGCCCATGCCTTTTTTATCATGTTGGGGTGTTGTAGCATGTTGTTTTGATGTTTGCAAGATGCCTACTTGCTGTTTTGGATAGCTTGTCCTTTAAACTTGTTTCATGTGTGTGTTGAACTGTTGCTCCGTTTTGAGTGTGCTCTATATGAAACTTGCTTAGAATTGCATATAGTTTCATATTACCTTGTTCCATCCATGTTTTGAGTGTGTTTGCTGATGTTTGAATGCATTTTGCATCAATGCCATGTTTAACTTGTCTTGCTCATATCTTCTAGGCCGTAGCTCCGAATTAAATGAACTTTATATGTAACTTGACTAGAATTTCGTGTAGATCATCTTGGTGCATTTTAACTTGCTGTTTAATGACTTGAACATAAGGTTTATTCAGATCTGGACCAATTTAGAAATTTGCATACGAGGACTTACCGGAATTGTTATATGTTGTTTCCGGCCTCATTTAAACTTGCGTTGATATGTTGCTCTTGTATGCATCATCTCTTGCCATGAGTAGCTTCATGTAGTCTTGTATTGCATCATACTTGGTTGTGCATCTTGTCATGTTTATGTGTTGTGTGTTTACCTTGTTGTTTGTTTCTTTCCGGTTGTGCTCCTTCTCGTTAGTTCCTATTTCGTTGCGATCGTGAGGATTCGTTCGTCTACGCTTGGTTCGTCTTCGTGGCTTCATCTTATTCATGGACTCGTTCTTCTTCCTAGCAGGATTTCAGGCAAGATGACCATCACCCTGGATCTCATTACTATCATTGCTATGCTAGTTGCTTCGTTCTATCGTTATGCTGCGCTACCTATCACTTGTTCTTCAAGCCTCCCAAATTGCCATGTCAGCCTCTAACCTTTTTCACCCTTCCTAGCAAACCGTTGCTTGGCTATGTTACCACTTTTGCTTAGCCCTCTTATAGCGTTGTTAGTTGCTGGTGAAGTTGAAGATTGCTCCATGATGGACAGGATTATCTTGGGATATCACAATATCTCTTATTTAATTAATGCATCTATATACTTTGTAAAGGGTGGAAGACTCGGCCTTATGCCTGGTGTTTTGTTCCACTCTTGCCACCCTAGTTTTCGTCATACCGGTGTTATGTTCCTTGATTTTGCGTTCCTTACGCGGTTGGGTGATTTATGGGACCCCCTTGACAGTTCGCTTTGAATAAAACTCCTCCAGCAAGGCCCAACCTTGGTTTTACCATTTGCCTCACCACCACCTATACCCTTCCCTTGGGTCGGCCAACCCGAGGGTCATCTTTATTTTAGCCCCCCCGGTCCAGTGCTTCTCTAAGTGCTGGTCCGAACCGAGCTGCCTGCGGGGCCACCTCGGGGAAACTTAAGGTCTGGTTTTACTCGTAGCTAGTCTCATCCGATGTTTCCCCGAGAACGAGATATGTGCAGCTCCTATCGGGATTGTCGGCACATCGAGCGGCTTTGCTGGTCTTGTTTTACCATTGTCGAAATGTCTTGTAAACCGGGATTCCGAGACTGATCGGGTCTTCCTGGGAGAAGGAATATCCTTCGTTGACCATGAGAGCTTATAATGGGATAAGTTGGGACACCCCTGCAGGGTATAAACTTTCGAAAGCCGTGCCCGCGGTGATGTGGCAGATAGGAATTTTTTAACGTCCGGTTGTAGATAACTTGACACCAGATTCGAATTAAAACGCATCAACCGCGTGTGTAGCCGTGATGGTCTCTTTTCGGTGGAGTCCGAGAAGTGAACACGGTATTGGGTTATGTTTGACGTAAGTAGGAGTTCAGGATCACTTTTTGATCATTGCTAGCTTCAAGACCGTTCCATTTGCTCTCTTCTCGCTCTTGTTTGCATATGCCAGCCACCATATATGCTTAGTCGCTGCTGCAACCTCACCACTTTACCCCTTCCTTATCCATTAAGCTTTGCTAGTCTTGATACCCATGGTAATGGGATTGCTGAGTCCTTGTGGCTCACAGATTACTACAAGAACAGTTGTAGGTACAGGTTATGCGATGATCATGACGCGAGACCGATGTTATTTGTTTTGGAGTTCTTCTTCTGCTTCTTCTTCGATCAGGGGATAGGTTCCGGGTCGGCAGCCTGGGCTAACAGGGTGGATGTCGTTTGAGTTTCTGTTTGTGTTTCATCCGTAGTCGGATGTGGCTCTCATGTAAGATGAGGTTGTATTCGTGTGACATTGTATGCCTTTTATATGTATCCCAATCTATTATGTAATGTTGATGTAATGATATCCACCTTGCAAAAGTGTATCAATATGTGGTTCTATCCTTGGTGGGACCTTCGAGTCTCTTTAGGATAGTATCGCATATTGGGCGTGACATAATACCCCACATACTATTAACTCATCAAATTTAAATGATATTTTATTTCGTAAGTTGAAGTTCTTACAAAATAATAATAATAATTGTTTATATATAACTTGGCAAGTTAAGTCCTAGTGATTGCGTACATAAGCGTGCAAAGATTTTACTGACCAATGCAGTAATAGACGTGCAATCATGTGTTTATGTTTTTATAACATTTCTCTATCTAGCCCAACATGATATTTTCACCCAGCCCGCAAGTCTGCGGATTTCAAGAAAAATGCAAATGGGATTTAAATTCTACCATATATATATATATATATATATATATATATATATATATATATATATATATATATATATATATATATACCATAGCTTGCTCCAGACATAGCTATCTAAGCCATTGCCCCAAACTTTGTGATTCGTGCGGCACGGGATGGGGAGAAATTGTGGAGGGAGTTCTTGGAGTTTTAGTGAGGTGTTTGACAGGAAAAAGCTGCGCCCAGGCTGTGGCCACCAGTGGTCCATCTGATGAGTTCAGGTTGGAGAATGGACCAGAGACGCATGTGACCAACACTTTGAGACTGATGGAACCTTTTAGACTAAAATGGAGAACGGAGGTCGCAGCATTGGGAGGGAGACGCGTGACAAGCACAGGGCCTTTGAATCAAAATGGGACCCTAGTTCGCACCACAATCTTAAAATAACTTTAAGTGAGTTACTAAAAAAACTCTGTTCCAGTATTTACTTGTGGATCTCCAACTCTGCTCTTGATTTTTGTTCCTGTATTTACTTGTGTCCCTAGGTCTCTTGATTTGTTTACTTGCCGTGTGATTTTCTGGCTGCTTTTGGTGCATGATTTTTTCTAAGCAAGGATATGCTGGTACAAATCAGAAGTGTACTTTGCATTCCATAGATCTTTTGGCTTAGCAGCTATTGACACTCCGGGCCTCAGGACTTGGTGCAGAGCTGAGGCACTAGGTGCTAGAGCTTCATAAAAAAATATAATATGAGTATGTCCCTACTGCTGCAGATACGTGCACTTGTGCATGCGCCAATGCTTCGATGCATGCACTGCCATACCTCGAAGTCACTGTCTCCTCCGTTCCCTGCTTCCCTAGGTGTGACCCATGTTAGGTAATCTTGTCAAGATAGTTGATTAGTGTTGGCTAAGTTAATTATTCATCAGGTATAAAACAACTGTACGTACTAGTTTGTGTCCACTACGCTAGGTCTCACCTCCACAGAACCATCAAAATTATACTTGGAACCGGAATACAATTTGCAAAGAACCGGGTTCCACCTCCGTAGAGCCTTCAAAACTATACTTGGATCTGGAATCGAATTTGTGAAGAGCCGACATCACCATCAAGAACCGGTAGGAGGAAGTTAGTCACCATGAAGAACCGTCAAATCAAAGGATGGTGCCGAACGAGTCCTCACCAAAGAACCGATGGGAGGGAGTTGGTCACCCTAGAGAACCGTCAAATCAGAGGGTGGTGCCGAATGAGTCATCACAAAAGAACCGATAAGAGGGAGTTGGTCGCCACAAAGAACCGCCAAACACAAGGGTGGTGCCGAACAAGTCATCACAAAAGAACCGTTAAGAGGGAGTTGGTCGCCACGAAGAACCGTCAAACCCAAGGGTGGTGCCGAAGGAGTTTCACGAAAGAACCGACAGGAGCGAGTTGGTCGCCGTGAAGAACCGTCAAATTCAAGGATGATGTTGAACGAGTCTTCACAAAAGAACTGACAGGAGGGAGTTGGTCGCCACGAAGTACCATCAAATTCAAGGGTGGTGCCAAACAAGTCTTCATGAAACTATGCATCGACTGTTTTTTTTCATATTCAATTTGCGATTACTGGTAGTATATTTACGTGTAGGAGCACGGCATGAATTAAGCTGCCTATACGTCCATATGAGGAGTTGCATTAAACTGTCCATCCTCTTGAGCTTAAAAAATTCGTCCTATTGCATGTGTATGACACTGATACAGTACATGCATTGAAGGTTCTGACAGTCCTGCACGTCGACTACATATATGTAGGGAAAATCATGTACTATAGTTCTGAAACTCCTGCACATCGGCTACATATAACGAGTCTCACGATCAGCAGGAACCGGTATGCAAGTTCAATGGACGGTGTGGAACCTCCATTGCACACGCCCGTGACCGACGAGTTGGTCCAAGAGCGAGTCAGAACCGCATGGGACAGGCCCTGTCAGTACTCCGTGTGTAAAGTTGTCAGCACGTGGGACGGGTTACACCATCCAAAAATCAACAAAAGAAAAAGAAAAGGAACCGGACCACACTTCGGTTCGAATCTTGAGGCAGAGTCCGATGGTTCTGATAGCTATTTCCATAGTAAGCTATGATAGAAAATCCTTCTCATATATATATATATATATATATATATATATATATATATATATAAACGGGCTGCATAGATTCTACATCATTGTTTCACCCAGCCCATCAAATGGACTAAAAAAACAAATGGACTGGCTGACATGTGGGCCAGTAGATCAAAGCCTAAGAAGGCGTTGGATTTACATCCAACGGCCGGCATTCTTCTTCAATCTCTCATCTTCTTCCCCCGGCGCTGCCGGGACCGCCTCCTCCAGCCTTCGGTGTCCAGTAGCGTTGTTTTGCGCTCCTCGGCGAAATGCTACCCCGCCGACGGCCAAGCCATCCCTCCACTCCGCACCTCCTGTTATTCTCTGTCGAGTGTAGGCCCACCCTGCACCCGAACCAGTCAAGTTTCCCACTCCTCTCCGTCTGCGACTCCACTGCCACGTCTTCCCCATCTCCGGGTCGTTCCAGTCTGGGGTCTCGCCGTCGTCCACAGCCTCGGTGCGCTCGGTGCGGCATGGTCAACATACGAGAGTCATCGGAAGAGGACTGTACGTGGAGAGCCTGACGGCTAGGACCCACGAGGTCCATGGTCGCACGCAAGGAAAGTTCCTCCTTATTACGCACTGTACATGGACTGTACGTGGGAAGGGCTTCTGTATTTCGCGAAAAAAATGTTCCCCCGCTGACAGGTTGGACCCACCATCTATATCTTCGCACACAAGGAAGTGCCTCCTTATTACGGACAAAAAATGAATACCCCCTGCTAGCTGGGACCCACCATAGTGGGTGGCTGACTTGTGGGCCTACTAAGTTGACGGGGATGGATGGCTTTGTCAACTTAGTCAATATGAACGATTCTAGCTCTAGTGACCGTACGATGTCCATCTAACGGCCATAGTGCTTCTTCAACCTCTGGTCTTCTTGCTCCAGCCGCCCAAAGCAGCGCCGGTCGTGTCGCGTGCTCCTGCCTCTTGTGGCCGGCTGTGATGTCGTGGAGGCCTCACCGCCCCCTACTACTCCCACCGCTGGCCCGGGGCATCCCTCTACTCACCCACACCCCCTGTTATTCTGCGGCGACGGCAGCCTCACACCGCAGCCGAACCAGTGAACCCTCGTACTCCTCTCCGCATGGGCATCCACTGTCGTGTCTTCCCAGGCTCCATGTCTTCCCCTTCCTAGGCCTCGCCGTCGTCCATTACCTTGGTGCTCTCAGTGCGGCGTGGTCAATGTGGTCAACGACCGACTTCCATCGGAAGAGTACTGTATGTGGAGAGGCTAACAGCTGGGTCCATGGCTGCAGCTGGGTCTACGGCCACAACCCAGTTTTTTTATGATTTGCCAAGTAAGTCGCTTTGTCAGTCCTGTTGGGCTGCAAATCTTTCAAGACGAGGAGGGCTTCATTCGGCTGGCCGAGAAAATGGCCTGTCATTAATGAGAAATGGGTTGTACATTTTTAAAACACATCAAACCGGCAATTTGTTTCAAATTTCTTTTTTTCATTTCGAGATTTTAAGTTGCATTGATTTTTATGCATGGACAATTTGTTGGATTTTATATTGATATACATTTATTTTTAAAATCAGTTTGAATGTGACACGAAATTTCAGGATTAAAAACAGTTTGGAACGCACCAAAATATGCAAAATTTCGTATAGTTTTTTAACCGTGGCCACAATATGCGCTGTAATGCTAACAAAAATAATATGGGCTCCAAAAAAACCTTAAGAATTAGCAAATGGACTGTAAATTATTAGAAATACCGGCAGATGGCTTGTATGCTGTTTTCCACATATTCGAGGCTTTCCTAAAAAAAAAGGTTGACGCACAAGCAGTGACTGTTGGATTTCCATCCAATGGTCGTCGTGCTTCTTCAATCTCTCCTCTTCCTGCTCCAGGCGCTGAAACAAGTACCGGCGGGACTGCCTGCTCCCTCCTCCCCGCGGCCGGCTGTGCTGCCGTGCAGGCCTCATCGCCCCTCCGTACTACCATCGCTGGCTTAGCCATCCCTCTACTCACCCACACCTGTTGTTATTCTCCAGCGACGGCAGACGAACCAGTAAACCCCCGTACAGTCGTACTCCCCTTTGTGTGGGAAACAACTGCCGAATCTTCCCTGCCTCCATCTCATTCCCTTCCTAGGCCTTGCCGTCGTCCACCGCCCTGGTGCTCTCAGCGCGGCCTGGTCAACATGGTCAACAACCGACATGCATCTGAAGTGGACTATACATGGAGAGGCTGACAGCTGGGTCCACGGCCGCACGCAAGGAAATGCCTCCTTATTACGTGCAAAATAATGATTCCTCCACCTGACATCTGGGACCCAACGAAAGGGCCTCTGTATTTCGCGAAAAAACGTTACCGCCGCTGACAGCTTGGACCCACCAGCTATATCTTCGCATGCAAGAAAGTGCCTCCTTATTACGCACAAACAATGAATACTCTCCCTACTAGCTGGGACACAGTATAGTGGCAGGCTGACTTGTGGGCCTACTAAGTTGACGGGGACGGAGGGCTTTGTCAACTTAGTCAATATGCATGATTCTAGCTCCAGTGACCATACGATGTCCATCCAATGGCAGTAGTGCTTCTTCAACCTCTGGTCTTCTTGCTCCAGCCTCCCAAACCAGTGCCGGTCGTGCCTGGTGCTCCTGCCTCCCGTGGCCGAACGCGATGCGGCGGAGGCCTCACCGCCCCCTACTACTCCCACCGCTAGCCAGGCCATCCCTCTACTCACCGACACCCTCTGTTATTCTGCGGCGACGGCAGCCTCACACCGCAGCGAACCAGTGAACCCTCATACTCCTCTACGAGTGGGCATCCACTGCCATGTCTTCCCCGGCTCCGTGTCGTCCCCTTCCTAGGCCTCGCCGGCATCCACCGCCCTAGTGCTCTTGGCGCGGCGTGGTCAACTTGGTCAAGGAACGACTTCCATCGGACGTGGACTGTATGTGGAGAGGCTGACGGCTGGGTCCACAGCCGCAGCAAGGAAGTGCCTCCTTATTACTTGCAAACTTAAGGCATCTGACGAGTTACTTGCAAACTCGGAAAGCACCTCATATTCTCCCGTGCGAGAAAACTTAAGGTGCTATCGCAGCTTGGATGCTTCGGTGATACGAGCTTCGTGGTTGTTTGATCTGAGATCCAATGGCATCTGACGAGTCTTTGTGCTTGTAAGCAGTGGCCGAACTCTTTGGGGGCTTTTCTGCAAAAAACCATTCAAACCACCGAGGAGGTGTTGGGTCACAAATCCAACGGCTCCGAAGAGCTTGTATCACCAAAGCATCTAAGGTGTGGTAGCACATGATATTCTTACATATAGGAGAATATGATGTCCTCCTTCATCTTAGATGCTACGGTGATACGAGCTTCGAGGTCGTTGGATATGGGATCCAAGGGCATGTGAGTAGTTTTTGTACAAATTGTGTGCAATTCTCAAACTCATCAAGGTTTCCTATAAAAATATTAACACTACTGGAATCTGGCACTTTGCCATCTGCCATGGCAGATGGCAAAGGCATGGTTGGCGGATGGCAAAGGCTTTGCCATCTGCCAGCAGATGGCAAACAGTTCGTCTGAAACCCTACCGATAAAGGCTTCTTTGCCATCTGCTGGCTGATGGCAAAGAGCCTGTGGCTTTGCCATCAGTAGATGGCAAAGCCTCTTAACGGGGTTAGCCCCGTTAGAAGGCTAACGGCATACTTTGTCGTCTGCCAGCAGATGGCAAAGGTTGCATACTTTGCCGTCTGCCAGCAGATAGCAAAGCTCTTTGCCATCTGTTGGCAGATGGCAAAGGGCCCAAATAGGCCAGCCCAAATTTTACATGTAGATGACACGTGGCCTCTTTGCCATCTTCCAGCTGATGGCAAAGCTCTTTGCCATCTGCCAGCACATGGCAAAGTGCCTATATTGCCCCATTTAATATATTTTTTCTTATATCAATTCATTTTCACAGAAAATCAAACACAAATATATTTATATGACCAATATAGCATATTCAACACATATTACCAATAGTCATGAACACATATATATCGAACACATATACAACACATGTTACCAATAGTTTACCAATAGTAGCAAGTTTCATCCATACATATACATAGTTTCATCAATATTACACAGTTTCATCATAGGTGGCAAGTTTCACAAAGTCAAAACAAAAACTAAAGACAAGCACTCCATCAACCCAAGCTTCCGTGACCTGAAGCAAATCTACAAAATGGGACATAGAAAGAATTAGAAAATTCCCTTAAAAAATAGAAAGATATAGAAATAGCCCATCAAAAAGAGTCATGATCATGTACACATATAAGCAGTTGTCCAGACCTCATGCTAAGAAAAAGTAAAAGAGGGCAGGTCGGACACATACATAAGTCCTGGCCATGTACGCACATCCAGAGCTCATGCTAAGAAAAAGAACTACATTAAACTTTCAGTAAAAACACACATGTATCACTAAGGTTACTTCAAAGACACTTAAAATTAAGAAAACACATGATGGCCAATCCTACAAAACCCGGTTATAGAATTCACCAGGAATTCAAGGTTTTGCCCGTATCAAGTACAGAATGGAAGGGACAACTTAAAAGATCACACGGTTAGATACACATGAGGGTTCACCTATGAGCGTGCCCGCACAAATTCATCCAGCCGACCCCACACCTCCAGAGCAGCCGGTCTGTCTTGATGCCTTTTATTCTTGCTTATCTGCACCATAGGTTAATAACACAATTAATAAAGCAGCTGTAAGTGGGAGCAAAATAGAATTTGATTACAATAACCAAGAAAACATATGAAAAATTCCCCCCACTCACAAATATGATTTTGACATTCCACTGTTTGACCACTTTTGCTGAATCGACACTATCATCTTCAAAGCGTACAAAGAACCCAATAACTGAGAGAGAAAAGTTTAAAATGTTAGGCCACAGATGGTATCGACTTGCTATGCTGAAAAGAGAAACAGAGCAATCTAATGTTCCATGTTGCATTAAAAATACCATAAATTTTTGACCAAGTTTAGTGGGAGGCTTTGCTAGGAACAGAGACAAAAGGTGCGGGCAAACGGGTATGATTTGGTTAGTCATAGCAGCAGTGATTTCCTGCTCGACAGCCAATGTCAATGCCAAAAACAAGCATCATTTTAACCCAATCTATTATATACTTAAAACAATAGAAAACTAACGGTTAAGATTCATCTATACAAAGTTAAAATATTGAATGGTTGAGATTAGTTAAATAGAAACTCATAACACGGGAATAAAAAACACGACACCGCCAGGTCCCATGTACAACCAGATTGTACTATCATGTTGGACACGTTCAAGTGTAGAACAAGGAAACTCATACATATAAAAAAACATGACACCGCCAGGTCCCATGTACAACCAGATTGTACTATCATGTTGGACACGTTCAAGTGTAGAACAAGGAAACTCATACATAGGAATAATCCATCACGGATCCTCAAAAAAAACCATCACGTATATATACGGTAACAAACAAGTCATGTCCTACTAGGACACGTTTTTTCCTAAGAAAAAAACCTACGACACGTTCAATAAGCCCTTACGTTTGGAATAGATTAATAGGTCGGCAGGTAATATTATGTCATCTTGGGGCATCTCCCGTTCGGATCGCAAGCAGCTGCCAGCTACGTCTAGAGGCAGATCACGTCAATGGCCGGTGGATACAATCTCTGCATGTAAATTGAGGAGGAAGAAAAGACTTGATGCACGTACACATCCAAAGGACTGCAGCTAGACATTCGAATCACAAGCGCACGGCAGCCATCGGCCACATCGAGCGGTGGACGACATTCAGTCCGCGATGGGATCCAATCCCTGCATGCAAATTGTTTGGTTCAGAAGTAGATCATGGGCTTGACCGTCCTCAACAAAGCAATTTAGCAATTTACAGTACCACTAATTTCTCTATATTATTCTGAGAGCTGTTTGTAAAAAACAAGAAGATAATATGATGTATTGATTCCCATTGTTTCATACAATTTATAACACACTGCAGACTTATAGGAATAGATTGGATACAATGACAAACGAAGAAACAAAAGTAGCAGCGTGAAGCCGTACATTATGTGCACACTGTACTTTTTGGCTCTAAAGAAACTATATACCCAGAATAAATGATGGAACAAGCCAATGTGATTCTAAGTAAAGGGAAGGGCACGTGCAAGAGGACCACATGCATATCAGTTTAAAACTAGAAAAAAATAGAGCACCTCCCACATGTGTTATTTAGTTCCTTCGTGAAATACACATAGATATGTCAAGATTTAAAGTGCGAGGTTATTTAGCATTTTTTATTAATACACCTGAATAATTTTATATTGTACTACACAGCTAAGCAACAGAGATAATTAGAGCAACACTATATTGGCATGTGTAGAATAATAGAAGCATCTCTGTACATGATATTGCACAATGCAACTTCAATAATGACGAGGTGGTTCTATTAGACATTAATGTTATATTATAAGTCTTATTAGAGAGTCTTTTAAAAATTGTCAGTAAAATAAAAAAATAAAAGGGCAGTCATCGAAAAAAGGCAAAACCAAATTGATTATTTAGAAGAAGAAAAGAAAAAGACAAAAAAAACTCCAAATAGATTAGCATGGCATCCAGGCAGCACAATCCAATGGTTTTCTATTGTCACATAGTACAAAATATGTTACTACCAACACAATAAAAAAATTCAATAGAGTCCGCTATATGCGTTATTTTTCTTTTATTGACAAATGTGTATTGTATTTTTGGTAATGTCTAAGGCTTACCAACATATCAATGCCAATATGGATATAAAGGCACATTGGAAATCTAGCCGCGCAAATTGCGCGGGTCACACCGCTAGTTGGGTTAACAAAGTAAGCACTCAAAGTGTACTCCCTCCCGGTACAGAACAACCCTATCCTGCAATATCGATGGACAATTCAGCGATCACTATGAACCTCTCAGTACGAAAATCTTGAATCACCGATGTGATGTGATTATTTCTACAGTCATTGAGCAAAAACTAACGAAGCTCTCGGAGATGCAAACACAACAAATCGCAGATATACTACAAGCAGGCAAGCAGTAACTAGAGTGGCAAACCTTTGTTGAAGATGTCGACATGGCCCTTGAAGGGCCAGTCCTTGAACTGCCACTCTTTTCCGAGCACAAACACGGCCACAACACGCGCCCACTCGTCGGCCTTGAGCGAGGCCGGCTTGTCCCTGACCTCGAACGCCACCGAACCGGCAGCAAGCGCGGATCCAGCGGCAATCGCAAGCAAGCAGAGGCAGTATCGGTGGGAGGAGGAGGAGCTCCGGACGAACCTGGGTGAGGAGGCGGGACGGGTGGCGGATCGGGCGACGCGAGGCGGCCCGCCGGCAGGCGCGGCTGGTGGGCGTCGGCGGGGGCGGCTGGGAGTCAAAGGGGATTCCACGCGCGGGATGGGGGTGGGGCGGGAATGGACCGGCGGGATGGCCTATCCTCCGGCTATGTAGGGGAAACCGACGGCGGCGGCGACCGGTGAGGGCGGCGGCGGCGACCGGTGAGGGCGGCGGCGAACCCTATCCAGCAGCACGCACGGGAGAGGCTGAGAGCCTGAGACTGATTCGGGGTGGCCGGGAGGGCCGCGGTGGAGGGACGAGCGCAAGGGCACGCCGCGGTGGCC
>NC_057801.1:718448765-718458321 GCF_018294505.1 Triticum aestivum
GGAGGGGCGGGCCGGCGGCGATGCTGGGCGGTGGCGGGCCGGCGGCGGTGCTGGGGTCATCCGGCGGCTGGGGCGCGCGGGTGTGGTTTGGGGTTGGGTTTTTTTACAAGTGGTGGGTGGGTGAGGTGGGGAGAGAGAAAGAGGGGTGGGGCCAGGCTGGGAGAGAGAGAGGGGAGGGGTCGGGCTGGGAGAGAGGGGAGGATAATTTTTTTTAGAAGAGACCTCTTTGCCATCAGCCAGCGGATGGCAAAGGCCCATATCTTTGCCATCAGCCAGCGGCTGGCAGATGGCAAAGAGGTGGGGCTACTGGGCCGTTACAGCGCCGTCATCCATTGGGCCCCACCCACTTCTTTGCCATCTGCCAACAGATGGAAAATATTCTTTGCCATCTGCTGGCAGATGGCAAAGAGGTGGGTTGACAGGCCGTTACAGCACTGGACCCCTACCCACCTCTTTGCCATCTGCTGGCAGATGGCAAATATTATTTGCCATCCACTAGCAGATGGCAAAGAAATGGCTGATGGCAACCATGTTCTTTGCCGGCTGTCAGTTCTTTGCCATCTGTTTTTTATAAGCAGATGGCAAAGACGTTCTTTGCCATCAGCTGGCAGATGGCAAAGAGCTGGCTGATGGCAAATTCCCAGTTTCCAGTAGTGTAAGACGTCATGTGAGCTGCTATATCTCAGATCTACAAGCTCCAAGCAACTCGTATCGGCATATAGCATCTAAGGTATGGAAGCACACACTACTAGGGAAAATCCTAGCAGCAGCGCGGGTTTTAGGCCTATCAGTAGCGCGGGCAGGAGCGCTACTGATAAGGCGCTACAGCTAATGCTTAGCAATAGCGCGCCTGGACCCACGCTACTGATAAATTGACTTAGTAGTAGCGCTTCTTCAGAACCGCGCTACTGGCAATTAGTAGTAGCGCTTCTCCTTTCCCGCGCTACTACTATTATTTAGTATTTTGTTTCTTTTTTATTTCATGTTGTATTCATACACCTTTACACAAGTTTTCATACAACAGGAATTTAGAGATTGTTTAACTCATCATAATGAGTTATTACATCACGGGGGGAAAGAACCATGGATTAGTTTCAAGTGGATGTTCATCCACTTGAAACTAATCCGCGGTTCTTTCACCCAATGATATAATAATATCATCATCATCATCATATCATTAACAACTTATCATCATAATACATCATTGTCATATAACACCTCCTCAAGATCATCGTTTTCATCATTGACATCACATAACACCTCCTCAAGATCATCATTATCAACTCTAACACATTACCACATAATAAACATAGTGTACATCATAGGACCTATTACATTCGATTAAGACCTACTACGTTTTCTAAGGTAAAATAGCAAAAAACAAGATAGCCCCTGACTCTCCATTATGGAGAATGGAGATTAGCCTGTCTCCAATTCTTGCCTTTCGCTGAATGTTACTTCCAAGAACCTCCTTGCGAATGTCCATACATTTCTTCCATTCTTTGATGAACATGTGTTCACGGGTTTTAGAAATCCGATATGCACAGGTGAGCTCCGTAGATTTACCTGGCAGTATGTTCAGAACTGAGAGGCGACCATGCAGAGACATCAGATGAGGCACACAATCCATCGGGAGTTTCTGTTGAAAAACATAATAATAACTTCGTAGTTAGCAATGATGTACTAGTTTTAGAAGTATGCAAAAGATGCACGGATGTCGTAATAGTAAAAAATCTTACCAGGGTATCTCCAGAGAAGTTGCCGTGGTTCAACACATGCACTAGTGGCACGTATTCACCATAATTTGGAGGAGTTCGATAATAGTTATTGTAATTCTCAAGAAGAGTACAAAATGCGATCAGATGATTTTTCTCCATATACGTTAACTCGGTGCCATCGGTGTAGTGGGTTTTATCTACCATCTTCCGCACAGTCTTTGAAGAATCAAAATAAGCTGTCAATGGAAATAAGCTATCAACTATTTTGAAATAAACACTATAAATTAGTTAATAACTATGTTTGAGAAACTCACATAGCGGCACAATCGGAAGCGTATCAACAAGGACCCAAATGTCCATATTGTCTTGCTCGATGTCAGGATCACCAAGATCCATGGTGACAATCATACCCTCATAAAAATCATACATTTTGCAAAGTGCTTCCCAATTTTGGCAACCAAAATGGGTTACGCTCTGAGCATTGCACAGATTTACTTCAAAATCCATATCATGATGGGTCCTTAGGTGTATTTTCTTTGTTTCGAAATTTTCATGGTCTTCAAAACCCATCCTCTCCAAGACATAGCGTCTTGCATGGCATGGGATAAGCTAGTCGAATTGTAAAATATGAAAATTAGACGTTGAAATAGTTGAAGTCATGCTTAATTACGAAAAAAATACTTGTCGTTGTTGCGTACCGTTTCACAATCGAAGGTCTCCTCGAGCTTAATGCTAAAGCGCCGATCTTCTTCCAGCCGAACGAACCTATCGCACATACCTCGATCATCGTGGCACCAGCTACACTCCCCCGGGAGACTGTCGTCGTCCGAGTACGACATTTCCTACGTTCATAATTCAAAGATTAAACTTGTACATATTCTAGCACAAGTCATGCCAGAATTCACGAAAAAATCCGGCATGACCTTTGCTAAAAAAGGACATATCGAGCGCCTGAAATTTACTGGAACGGAAATTAATCAACACTCCGGCAAAACATAGGCCACTCGGAGATGTAAACTGAACATGAAGGGCCACTTGGGCAACCACATATCCTATTTGAGCAACAACACAAGATATACAAGGATATTTGGCTGGTCTCACCTCGATGTCGGAGGGGGTCGGTGAATGGGACGACGGCGGGGATGTCGGAGGGGGTCGGTGACGGGGACGACGGCGGGGATGTCGGAGGGGGTCGGTGACGGGGACGACGGTGGTCACCTGAAACCATATAAGTTATCACTAATACATCCCGAATAATTGCTTAAACTAAAAAATAACAACAAATATGACATGTTCAACTAGTTTTATTAATTCAACTAGTTCTTCCTAAATATAAACTTACTATAAATAGAAAAAAACTAGTTCTTTCTAAAAATAAAGTAGTTCAACTAGTTATATTAATTATCTTACTAAAAATACATTAGTTCTATTAATTCAACTACTTCAACTAGTTTATTAATTTACTTACTAAACTAGTTATGAACCCTAAATTAACATCTACTACTACTAAAAATCTAGTACTAACTAAATTAACATCTAGTACTAGCTATGAACCCTAAATTAACATCTACAACTACTAAATCTAGTACTAACTAGTGGCAGGGGGTGGGGGCAACGGAGAGGTAGCTAGGGGCGGCGAGGTCGAGGGCGGTGGGAGGAGGGCTGCCGGTGGAGGAGGGAGAGGGCGGCCGCAGGAGGAGGGAGGAGGGCGGCGGCGGAGGAGGGAGGGGCGGCCGCAGGCGGAGCGAGGATGTGCGAGGAGGAGGGAGGAGGGACGGAAGGAGGGGAGTACCTCGGCGGCGGACGGACGAAGGCGGCGGCAGCAACGACGCACGACGACGGTTATCGGCACGGGGGGGCGAGAGTGAGAGTGTGAGTGAGGGCGCCGGTCATGTGCGTGGGGATAAGGTAGGGATAGTTGTAGCGCGTTTGCCGAAGCGCGCTGCAGATAATCAGAATAGCAGTAGCGCATTGCACGTAAACTGCTACTGCTAAGTGTAACTATACAAAAAATACGCGTCAATGCAAAAATACATTGGCCATCAATGATCTTTTTGTGTACAATCTGAATTGTCAATATGAGTCCTATCCGGTAGGAACCAGAGAGGACTCATATTGCGGCCACAAATTTTACACATAGAGTTCAGTGAAGACCAACTGGTTGTGGTAGTTTCAGAAATAACATATTTAAGGTGGTAAACACCCTGTTCACGGAGCGAGGTGGGACTAAACTTGTGGTCTGATCTTAGCAGTAGCGGTTTTCCCATAAGTGCGCTGCTGCTAACTTCTATAGCAGTAGCGCTGTTCAGTAAAGCGCGTTACTGCTATAACTAGCGGGGGGTGAGGTCATGTCAATTATAGCAGCAGCGCGGTTCGCGGTGGACGCGCTACTGCTATTTTCCTGTCAGCAGCGCGTTTCTCTAACACGCGCTGCTGCTAAATAGCAATAGCGTGGTATTTTAGGGAGCGTTGCTAGTAAGATTCTGTGTATAGGCTTTTCCCTAGTAGTGACATGATATTCTCCCGGTGAGGAGGGGTGGGGGTGCACAACCAATCGGTGGTTGGGAGGGTGGGGACAAATATAATCTAAAAACCCTAAACAGAGCTTCACAATTTTATCTAAGGTCGAGGGGTGACCCCCGACAATCATAGCTCCGCCTAAACACAACATTTGCATGTACTGTAGTACTAGACTTAATATTCATGTTTCAGTTTCATGTTCATTTTATATATTGAACTGAGGACCATGCATGTCTTACATTTTAGTCCCTTCATTCCTAAATATTAGTCTTTTTAGAGATTTCAAATGGACTGGCACATACGGATGTATATAGACATATTTTAGAGTGTAGGTTCACTCGTTTTCCTCCGTATGTAGTCACTTGTTGAAATCTCTAAAAGACTAATATTTAGGAATAGAAGGAGTATTTTGGAATTCGTGTCATACATGCATGGTTTGGAAAAATAGATGCACTATAATTATTGGATTGTTGTTGTGTTCGTGCATGTGTTTCTCTCTCTCTCTGTGTGTGTATGTGTGGTCATATGCTTGATACATACAAAGTTTTCTCACCTCTATATTGTTCATCTTTTAAATTTGAATTTTCATTGAAAAAATTACTAGGGATACCATGAAATGTGAAATCCACATTGAGATCACTATATCACAAACTCACTCTAATTCAACAACTCGTCATAAATCAATTACCACGTTGAGATTAGTATTTGCAAGGAAAATATGGGCATTGTAATACACATAGATTCGTTCGGCAATTTAAAAGGTTCCTTTCATATTCTCGAATGGTAGGACCCAACGGCATACCAGCCAGACCTTGGCTCGTGTTGATGCTAAAAAATAAAAATAAAACCAGGCTCATGTCCTTCTGGTGGCATGCGTGGTACGCACATTAGGCAACCCCAACTAGTCGAGCCTCAGCGTTTCGAGTCGAAATATCTGGCAGCCAAAATCCCAGCCCTAGGAAATTTCCCTCATGTCCCCGGTCCATAATGACTACCGATGAACAACGGAGGGATGCTTTAGTAACTAGACAACATTACCTACCGTGCTGAGCACGGTTCAATTCCCTCGGTCGCCGCTCGCCAAGGTCACTGTCAACTGCATTGCCTAGTACTACTACTACTACACCAGGATGAGCATAAAATTGAGCATGTTTGTTCGTGCCTAGTACTTGAGTTAATATATCAGGCAATGCACTCGTACGGAGGGATTATCCTTTTACTCTACATATATAACTTGTCTGAAGTCTAACTAAGCAAAATGTTTGACCAAATCCTTTCTTAAGAAATGCAACAGGACAGATGTATGGCTTGAAAACTTATTGCATGATGCAGGTTATGATATTGTTTCAAATCCTGGATCTTAATTTTCAGAATATCCAAAAGTGACCATAAATTCTTGAAACTAAGCATAGTCACATGATATGGCACAAATATTACTTTGTAAAAAAAAATTCTTCAATTTGAGACAAGCTGCTTATGACAAGTTGCACAAATGAAGAGCCAAGGTATTTTGGAACAAAGACCTGTCACGTTAAGGCGAACGCTTTCACTATTGAAGCCGTGGGTGTTTACGTGCCGCCACGAGTCCCGCTTCTCATCGGCAGGTGCCATCCGAGCAAGCGCGTGAGTCTACGGGAGGCGTGCGAGCAGACCGCTGTGCCGGCTGACAGGCAGGCGTGCGAGCAGACCGCTGTGTAGGCTCACTGGGAGGCGAGTCCTTTGACCAGGCTCCGCCGCCCACCTTCGTCCCAACTGCTCCCACTTTTACTGTCGTCGGCGCCGCAGTTTAAAATCAACCCCGCACTACCCGGTATTGCTACAATCTTCTCTCTTCCTCTCCGATTCTCATGTCGTCTACCTCCAACTAGCCTGACCAAAACGTACGCCATGCCGCATCACGATGGTCTGCCCTTAGTCTTCCAGTTTCCTGAGGAAGACACCCAGCCGGAGTCTCAAGAACATAAGACTCTTTGGAACGAGCTTTAACTGGCCTTGCGGGAAGACGCCGCGCCTGTCCCCGCTCCCGTTCTGGCACCCGTCGCCCCGATTGTGCCAGCGCCCATCCCCGTGGCATTGGTGGGCTAGGAGCCACACATTGTCACCAAGCTTGATGCCACGGGGTTCCACGAGGTCCTTGCCGACTTTCACGCGCCCGTGCACCTGCCAGCGCATGCGCCTACGTGTGCACTGACGCGCACGCCCGTTCTAGTGCCCATGCACCTACCAGCGCATGCGCCTGCGCGTGCACTGACGTGCGCGCCTGTGCCAGTGCCCGTGCACACGAATGTCTTTGTCGCACCGTTGACAGCGCCTGTCCCCGCACGGGTGCCAGTGCCCCCCTCGGCGGCATGGATGGCTGATGTCGACCGCTTCCTTGCACCAACGCCAGTCGCCTCCTCCCGCCAGTTGACTGGCTCCGAAGTCCAGAACATTTTGGCCTTCCTTGAAGCTAGGCCAACGTCCAGGAGTACGCCAACAACGATGCAAGCTGTCGCCGTCGGTCAGTGGCCCGACGACACACAGAGCACGGCAGAGGATCCGCTTCCCACCGCAAGACGCCCCCACCGCCGCCGCGTAATCTAAATTTGCCATGAAAAATGTTCGGATTGCCATGCTTAAAATACGAACATTTATCATTTCTATTTATTTTATATCGATCGTCGTATAATTTAAACTCGGAGTCAAACTGAACGAAATCTATGGTTTGATCGATTGAATGTTCTGCTAGAGCCGTATCAAATTAAATATTAAACATCATCAAGCCACATGTATTCTTTGTCATCCAATGACCTAGACTGCTTCAATATCGAGCGCTCAACACGTTTAGAATGCAGTTAATTTCATGCCAAAAATAGTGCTAATCACATAATAACACGCAAATAATATCCTACTTAATATCCGCATGCACTTAATATACTTCCAAATTAACGTGCATTGCACGTACACACTGACTAGTGCTGCTAGTACGTGAAACTAGTGCCGTAACTTGTGAACGCGTCCAGATATGGTCAACGGCAACATCGCCTGCGAGTTCTTCGTGTTTGCCCGTGCGTCTAAACGCAGAAGGGGAGGAGAGAGAGAGCACACATGGAACCCACCAGTAAGTGAAGGCGAATAGTACTAAAAATAATATTACATGTTATCCATTAAATAGGCTATGGTAATATAAAAAGATTATGTGAACAAAGAGGGGTACAACAAACATTGATGTTCTAGGTATGTTGCCTATTGACATGTGGCTTGAAGGCCCTGATCGCATGTTCGATCCTCGTCCTTTATTTTTTAATTTGTATATGGGTCCAAATTTATTTCATGACATGTGGGCCCCTCGGTGTGTAGTTCGTAGCACTTTAATTTGTGGGTCGAAATTTGTTCCATTCCAAGTGGACTATTGGTGTGTAGTTTTGTAGCTTATTTATAATAATTAAAGAGAACAACAGAGTTTTTTGCAATAGTTGAAGGCGAGAAAGGACGTGCGAGAGAGCGATCACCGAGCCAGAGGGAAATCAACTAGGGGAGTTGCGGGGGTTGCAACGGTGTTTGGAGTAGTTGTGGGCCGAATGCTACGAAAATATAATCTAAACTGACTGGAATAAATGCCTACACAAATTAATCCAAGGTTGGAGTGCCCCTCGCAATGTAAATAGCTCCGGCTTTGTGAGGGATGAAGAGGTAGCTTCAATGCATGGAAGATACGGTGTGAGAAAGCGAGGTCAATCGAGAAACATATAGATAGAGAGACAAAGTGAGTGTGGTCCGACATTCATTGAACAGATATATATGCTCTGGAGAGATATTGTTCGATTGATCTTTTGGCAAGGGTGTGGGTTGTAAGATAGAGCTTGAGAGATGATCCAGTCACAGACGTGTAGATATATTTTGTGCATGGGAGGAAGCAAGGTCAATCGATCACATAGGGTCACCGTGCGATTGAAAGAGTGAGACGGTTTGGAGAGAGTGACCTAGATAGACAATGTGCATGAGAGAGTATACAATGTGAATAGGTTGAATTGGGATCAAACATGGTGATATATCATTTTTGTCCGAGAAAGAGCGAGGTCAATCGAGACATACAAAGAGAGAGAGAGAGAGGGATATATATATATATGAGAGAGAGAGAGATTGAGCGAGCATGGCCCGCCATGAGGTCGAAAGAGTGGGGGCGGCTTGGATGGACTGACCTAGATAGACAATCTGCATGAGAGAGTATAGAGTTTGTCGATCGAGGACCGAACAGGGGGAGATATCATTTGTGTGTGAAAGAAAATGAGGTTAAACGAGACTCAGATAAAGAGAGCGAGATTGAGCGAGTGTGGCCTGCCGTGTGGAAGAAAGAGTGAGACAGTCTCGAGGGAGTGACCTAGATAGACAATGTGCGTGCGTGCGCACGAGAGATTGGGGGGCCTAGATAGGCAATGCATGTATTAATTTAGCGCGAGAGGGTGAGAGGGAGAGGGAGGGAGAGAGCTCGGCATGAGGTGCAATGGGGGGGTGTGAGCTAAATACATTTGGTAATTAACAGAGGGGAAAAGGGGGTTGTGTAGCTGAGAGAGTTAGAGATCGAAACATGGAGAGAAATAATGAACTTGTGTTGGAAATCGATAGCTTCCTAAGGTAGTTAGGAGAGGAAGATTGACCTATACAAGAAGTGAATGTAGATAGTAAGAGACTTAATATCGATGTGTGCGTGGGGGGGGCTAAAAACAACATTTGAATGTAGATAGTATGAGACTTAATATCGATGTTTCAATTCGGTGTACATTGTAAGATTTGAACTGAGGACCATGCATATGGGTAATTATTTCAAATTTGTGCCATACTAGGTTTCGAAAAGTTGACATTGACTAGATTTGTTGTGCTATTTTGTAGGTCATATGTTTGAATCCATCCAAAAGTTTTCTCACTACCATGGTGTTCATCATATACATATGAATTTGTATTAAAAAAAAGTAGCATGATACAATGAAATGCGAAATTCACGTTAGAATTGGAGATCGCTATGTGACACAATATCTAATTCAAATAACTAATTATGTGACACACACTCTAATCCACATTAGCATGGATACCGTGGATACCTTTTCGATTTTTTTCAAATAACTCCTCATTAATTAATTCATAGTACTCCCTCTGTTCACTTTTCTAAGACCTTGAAGACATTTCGGACAATGTGCGAAACAGTTCATTTTAAGTTGTCTAAACGACTTACAAAAGTGAACGAAGGGAGTATCTCGTTTCAAATGACTAATTATTGCAAGGAAAACACGGGCATGGTCCTCAGTTCGAAATCTAGTATGCATGGTCCTTAGTTGTGTAGG
>NC_057801.1:718458603-718496615 GCF_018294505.1 Triticum aestivum
TTCGGACTGAAATATCTGGCGGCCCCAATTCCAGCCCTGCAAAATCTCCCTTCTCCACCGTCCCCTTCCGTGCACAGATTTCTCAAATCCCTAATTCGCCGCCAACCCAAGCAAAGTTCGAATCGCCCCTCGTCTCGTCTCTTTCCCCACCTCTATGCCGGACGATGATGACGAAGACAACGGTCGCGCTTCACCACCGCATCGGAGCTACCTCATCTACGCCCTCGTCCACCGCACCGGGTGGTCCACCGACACTGTCGGCCGCCGCAACCGACGTGCCTCACAGACACCAACTTCCACCGCATCAGGTGCGCTTCACCTACGCCGTCTCCCAGCACACCGGGGCTACTTCACCGAGCACATCATCCCACCTCCGCCCCCCGAGGCCGTTGGGGCTTCACCAAGGGTCTCATCCACCGCATCATAGTGCTCCGCTGCCACTTAAGATCTACATCCGTGTGTGGCCAGCCAACGCCAGCGCATCACCCTCAACGGCTCTGAAGTGACCCGCACTCTAGCTAGGCGACATTGCCCAAACGCCGGCCCAAACTAGGTATCCACACATCACTCCCTTGTGCACTGTTCCGACGATGTTTGGATATCCTTTCACTGCTCTCTTAGCTTACACGCCTATGCAACTCTGACTTTAACTCTTATTTCTTTTGGAGATATCATCTGAAACAAGCAAATACATTTTTTAGCGAAGCATGACGGCGCTACGGGATCTGGTACACATCTTGCACACCCGTATAACCTTGTAAGTATCTGTCTTCCGGTAAAACATCAAGGTTGATTCCTCTTATTTGATCAACCATTCGCCGTGTCAAAAATGCAGAGAGGATGCAAGGAGCACAAGGCCTGCACATCCAAGCAAGTGGTAACATGGACTTGTACATGGAACATCCCAAGCGCAAGCAGAGCTGCAGTGAGCCTGTACAACGAGCTAGCATAAGTCCATGCATTTCATTTAATTCGTACTGGCATTCGTGTATGATTTGTGTGCAATGGAGGATCCACGAATTCAAGTTACCAGGGGTGAACATTTAACTTAAAAAATATGAAGGCACTTGCACTCCGAAAGTCAACATAACTTGAGAAATGTGAAGCTACATGCACTTTGAAAACTAGCTAATGATCCAAAGTAGTTCAGATTATAAACACTAAATGATGCAAGCATGAAAAAACACAAAATGCAATATGGTGTACAAGGACTACAAACATGGTATGTACCTGCTTGAATTATTCGCTCTCTGGCTGAAATATCAAAGTGTAATTGCACCTATAACCAGTGCGCAAACTGCATATCAATATATCTATCCTGCACAAGTATCCCAATAGTTTCAAACAACATATTAGAAAAGTATTTATGCTATGTTGTCATGATACGGGGACTTTCTAGTAGATGGCCTCGACGTTTCCTCAAGCTATGAAAATGCACTATAATTTGCTTGTCATCAATGCCTGCAAATCTCTATGTCTCTCTCAACATAGCATATCATCATTAGACACTAAATCCTTCAATGAGCTTGCAAAATGCTTGCATTAGATCCCTCATTAGACACTTTACGTTCATCACTAGGAGCATGTAAAATGTTTGCATCAAATCCTTCATTAGCAGTCTGTTCATTAGACACTTTAGGCTCAAGAACAACATGAGCTTGTATGTTTGCACCGGAAACTTGATTAGATACATCAAATTCAGTCAGCTCAGTATTGATTGGGGGAGTTATAAAATAAGTAGAAATTGGTTTCATTTTCTCATAGATTCCCTACATACAAGCAGTTTTACAACAACGTCAGGTTTTACTATTGGCCAGAAATTGAAGAGTTGAATTAGATATAATAAGGGATGTGATGTACCTGCTCGTTGCGCATGCTAATCTTGCAAGTTGCGACTATCCATTTGGGCAAGCTCGATGCCACGCCCGTGTTGTCACCGCTGCCTCCCGCGCAGGCTACACCCAGGGTTGGATCTTCATCTTCTTGTCCTTCCGTTCGCTTGAAGCCCGGCGACTGCCCTCCAACGAGGGTGCGAGGAAGTGCTGTGTCGGTCTATCCAGCGGCGGCTAGGTTAGGAGCGAACCATACTAGAGGCTAGAGCGAATGAATTGGGATTTTTCGTGATGTCGATCGATATGGGAGGCACTCGTTTGGGCCGCGAGCCTGCTATAGGGCCTGCCTTGCACTTATGTTATTGGCCCATCCAAATTGAAACATTTTTCTTCATTTTTTACATTGCCTACTCATGCGTTGGGACGAACAAAACAAGCCTGGGCCAACCTGGACGACTCAAACTAGGTGCACACTTTCCAGCCACCTGAGGCGACCGCCCATACCAGCCCCTATGGTGGTGTCGCCCCTTTTTGCGTGTATGATTGGGGTAGTGAAAAATATTCGAGTGGCACTTTTGATTTACCCACAGAATGGTTAAATTGCTTGTTTCTATGAACTGAGTTCGCCAATAATGTGAAGGATGCCAGTCTTTTCATCCTATTGTAGATTGCTTAGATCTCAATATGCCAAAAGTAATCTGATGAAATATACAGTAAAAGCCAGTGTGATGTGTGTGCCTACAACTAGTCTGACTACACGTCCTCATATAAAATATCAAGGACGCATCATCTTACCAGATTAACCATTCGACTTACCAATGCATTGTGGGAAGAAAGAAGTATTGGGACTGCGTATCCAAGCAATTGATGCCATGGACTCCTTCGTACAACCTTGTAAGCGAAAAAGAAGTTGCAGTGTGCCTGTACAAAGAACTAGCGTAAGTCCAGTTACCTGCTTCTCGGAATTTTAGTTAGCCACTTATTGCAAAATTGTTCAATTATGTTGCTTGGCTTAATTTAGTTTGCTACTGATTACATAATGCCACAGCCTATTAATCCTATTATAGACTGCGCCTATCTATGTGTTTGATACTTACTGTTAAGAATTACCTGTTTTCCTGAACTTAAATAGCTACTTGTTTGTTTAACTGCTTTTGTGCTGCAACAACGGGTTACAATGATGTTAATAACTACTTTTCAGCATCCAATTGAAACTCTTTAATTACTTGTTTGTTTAACTAGTTTGTTGTTATAACTCCCAGTTGAGATGTTTTGCTAACTTCAAATTTTCTAAATCCAATCGGAACTTTAATGGCAAAACAGGTTAGCCCAAGATCAAAGAGCAAAGGTCCCCATGGATGTTGTATCATCCCACAGCAGTGGCACCGTCCCAATCGTGCATTATGAATTGCCAACTACTGATGCTCCAGAGGCTAAACTAGTGGTAGAAAGAGATTCTGCTTCTGCACTTAGAGATGAAGTTGACATGTTGAGGAAGCAAACAACACAATCACAAGCAGTACTCAAGACAACCATTAAATATTTGGTGGATTTCAAAACGAAGCAAGCTGAGACTGACCACATTGTTAAGGTCCTGAAGGAAAAAAGGAAATTAAATTCCCACTTGGTAAATCATAGGTGAAATGTTCTTTCCATCATTGAATAACCTTTGTGTTGTTTGTTCATGTAATCAGTCAACCCATTTTTTTTGAGATCATGTAATAATTGTTTTCTGTTTTTTGTTTTTTGGTTTTTAATTTTATTTGAGCACAAGTACGTATTAATTGATAAGACTCGGAGACATTTCATTTTGATTGTTGTGCCAGACCTACAAATATGCCAATCGAGCTGAATGTGCATTCAGCAATAATAGTAGTATAGATGGACCATAAGTGGCACGCATCGGAAAGGGCCAAGATGTTGTAGTAGCTTGGCTAAAAAAAGGATGTTGTTGTAGCAAAAAAAGTACAACAGACTGGCTTATGTATGTTAGTTGATATTATTGATCCATATACTCTATAAGTGTTTATATGTCTGTTAGTTCTGTACATTCTTGGTTGATTGACTCGGTATTTGAATCTTGATACATCGCTTGTGTACATATCTAAATGGGAGTACACATTATGCTGCGTGTGACATTTGAGTTGGACATGAAGTGTTCCAAATATTTGAATTCACCTTGAACTGCATTCTAGCTTCTGAATTTGAGTATCGGCATTTGTAAACCATATTCATATATGACAGTGGAATACATCTTTGTCATCCTTTTGAAGATATATAAATATACATAGAATGATTTATAAAGATTCGTATAGGAATACAAAATGGATTCGAATTTAGTTGCCAGGGTAAACGTGAATGCTTATTGTCCCAAAATTCGAAAGAAACGGCAAAATGTCCACTCCCATGTCGGCTGCCCGAAGCCAAGTGTTTGGGAGATGGAAATTAATATCTACCCATTACACGGACAATCCATCAGCCCGATTTCCACTTCTCTAAATAGGGGTAGGTTAGTAACTTCAATTAGACGTGACGCGGCCGCCTCTAAGCCCATTCCGACATGGTGGGCGCCAAACATGGGCGGCAAAACACATTTGATTCAAGCTCGTCTGAAAGACCTCTGTTTCTCCCTCCATTTTCCCATTCATACATGGTGGGCGGCAAAACAAACTCGACTCGGCCGAAATCGATGTAGGCAAATATTTTCAATAGGGGAAGGTTTGTAACTTCACTCAGACGTGACACAACCACCCTACCTGTTAGCCCCGTTCATACACCGTGGGCGCCAACCATGGGCGCCAACCACCCTTTCCTCACCGAAATCGCTCTGGGCAAATATTGGCGAGATGCGAGATTACCATCCTATCCCCAACTGATGAGACGTCCAAATTTTAAATGGGGGCTAAGTTCATAACTTTCCCATATTTCAGATAGGGCATCCCAAAAACATGGTTCCCCGTACCTCTCCCTCCATTTTCCCATTCATACACCATCCGCGCTAGAACACTATCCCCACACCAGCCTCCGTCTGCCACCCCATCCATCACCGCCGTCCTCCACCCCATCCATCGCCGCCGTCCTCCACCACATCCATCGCCACCGTCCTCCACCATGCCGGAGCGCCTACCAAGACCGCGTCGTCCACTGCTGGAGATGGACGTTTCTCATCCACGGCGACGGACCAATAGCCTTGCATCGCGTCCTCTCGCTTCATCAGCGTCGTCGTCCTCTTTGCCGGGGCCGCTCACATGACCTTCTCTTCCACCGCAACGGGACTTATCCCCCGATGCACCCGTCTACCGTCGCAGATCTGCTTCAACACCACCGACAGCCATCGCACCCCCGATGCCTACACGGCGCCGCAAGAGAGGTGGTACTTCATATCTCCTCAACTTTTTAATCTCAACTAGAAAATAGATCTTAACTAGGTTACTCTACTTTCTTTTCAGCTCTTAGAATTTAGTTCTTAGTTCGAAGCAAACAATGGATGCTAAATATCATTTCTCTGGTTTGCAGCTTCAAATCTGCCATGGCACAGTCATAATACAGTTTAATTGATCATGCTTAGGGTTTAATTGATCATGTTGGTTCCGTGGTGGTTTCATTAATAGAAATCGGAGGGGAAACCCTTTTTTGCTAAAAAAATATGCTTAGAGTTTCCCCCTTTTATGATCACTATACGATCAGAATACGTGCTTCGTGTCGTAATAGCACTGCTCCACCCATCAAACAAGCTTAGTTGTTCAAATACGAATCTGATATTATTAAAATAGAGTCGTTTAATTGGTTAGCTAAATGTTCCTAAATTAGTTTCAAAAATACATGTTTGCCGCTCGGGTGTGCATCTCTACAGGGTGCCCATGGTGGGTCGGTCAACCCTGGGATTTTGGGTCATCCCAGGCCCCGATTCCCCTCTGTTCTGCTGCGCGCTTCCGATCTCTACTCACCCCTAGCCGCCTACCTCGCTGGCGACTTGCCGTCCCTGGACGGCATGACTCTAGGAGGAGACGCCGGACTAACTGGAGGTTAGGAGCCGCTCGCCCAACAGCGTCACTGCTGCCCAGGCACACCACCGTGCCTACCTTCCCAGTCCGTTCAGGGCTCAGGCGTGCAGCACCCACCAAGCCAACCCGATTTATCCTGAGATACGTCCTCAACACTCAGCAGCCACTCCCAATCACCCATTTTCTAATTGATTCATTACTCATTAGGCAGGATTGTCATTAGGGTTTGTTGTGTGCTCAGTGCTACCTACACTTAATGGTTCAGATGTATTTAGGTAATTTTTAGTACCTCTAAAGTTCACAGGGTTTTCAAAATTCCGGCCCTCAGAACAGACACTAGTCATTTTGGATTGTTGGTCGTAGTGACATTGACCCAGATTACTACTGCAAGCCAGGTTTGTTGACAATTTTACTTGTATTTCTTACTCATTCAATATAATATCCAATTATTCACATCGATTATTTGCAAACAATAAGTGCTAGACAAACTTCTTGATTCAGATTTTGGACGGTCTCTTACTGCTGTTACAATTATGCATACTTGTCCTAGTAAGCTCACAAGTAAATGATTGATTCACTACATCTATGATTGCCTTGTCATATTTGTTGTCAATATTCTTTTAGGGTGGACCATCCTGTTTCTAAATACTGGAACCATAGACATGAGTGGATAGTATTTCTCTATGTGATCTCTTCCATCATGTGTGGGCAATGAACACTACATTGTATAGAAAGAAAGTGTCATTTCCAGCTTTTACATAGGTTTCGATCTTTTACATGGAATACAATCTGCCTACTTGCTTTGTGTCGCACTACAAACACTCCACCCTTGAAGCTAAACATTATGCCACTCATAATTCCTTAGTTTATTTGTTCAAATACGAATTTCATATGATTCTAATGTTCCTACTTCAGTTTTGAAATGTGTGTCTGCCTGTTATAGAAACATAAGGGGTTTCTATTTCTGTGTGTGGTCTGGTCAGCATGGTTGGGGGGTGAACTTTGCATATGCAGGGGTTTATAGGGAGACACTCTTCGAGTTGAATCCGCAATGCATTCCATAGATAATCTGACTACTTTTTATGTTTTCATGAATCTCAGATTCTGAACAGCATCATTTATGATTATGAGCTTGCGCGCATGAAAAGAATAAAGCAGAACAATGCCATGGCTGTCAAACTTGGCATTAACAGACTGAAATCAAGTCTGGATGCAATGCAATGCAAACGCTCTCCATCTACAGATTCATGCTCAGAATATGATCCTAACAGTGATTCTGAGCTAGAGGGAGACCTAAGTCAATGTAGCTCCCTACTGGAGGAGTCAGAGGAAGATGCCCTATCTTATTCATCCATCAAGGTGCTTGCTCTAACTTCCCAAGGTTACATCGGTCGCACATATCTTGCAACTGATGATTTGCATTGCTTCTACTTTGTTGAACTGCCATTAGCTTAGTTTACACATCATGTATGTGAATACGCCCTCCCTATCCATTTTCAGTACATATTCCATCTATCATCATACCATATTTATCCATTCAAATGTTGTTCTTGTGTATCAGACGTTCAAAAGGAAGAGGGCGATTGCTGATCCTGGAGGAGCACAAGCAAAGTATTTGGAAAAGGTAGTGGCACCTAATAAATCAAATAGCCCATTAGGTGTAGTTGCAATATCACCTGACCCACAAAACACCCCAACTCTAGCAGACTCTAGCCCTACTACACTGGTCATTTCTGATGCCCCAACTCAGCAGACCCCAACTGTCACAGCCCCAGATCAGCCCTTGTTTGTTTTTGTTTTAGCATCCATGCAACATGTTTAAATTTTATGAAATTTGAAATGGGGATGACCAAGCCCTAGCACCAAAGCATTGCAAATAGGTTCCACTTCAAAGTATTTTCAAAGAACCCAAATTGGTTTGCAAAAATGTTCATGATTACTGGAAAAGGGTGAAAACCATATCGAGAGATGATGGATATTTTTCCAAGACATTTTTGGATTTTTGAATAAACCATATTGTATTTGACTTTGGGCATTTAAATACTATAAATAATTTAAATGTTCAAATAAATGTTGGAAATTGTTAGGGGTCACTGAAATAATTCAGAAAGCACCCATAATTGTTTCCATGATTTTATAAAATGATTTGATATTTTAAATCAAATCAAAAACAAATTGCAGAAAATAGAAAAGATAAAACAGAACAGAATTATAAAAAAAAAAGAGCAGAACCACCTGGACTTACCTGTGAAGCCCACCTGGTGGCCCAGCAGAAGCCGGCCCAGCCCACCACTGCAGCCCTCCGTCGTCTTCCTCCCCTCGCTCCGAAGCAGCTGCGTGCTCGCACGCGCACGGCCGCGCGGCCACCTCCTGCTTGCCGACGAGCCCCTGGCCGCGTGGACGACTCCCGCAGGCCGTCCCGATCCCGCTGACCGTTTCGCTCACTCTCCCCCCTCGACCCTCCCTCCTCTGCTCCCTCTCTCCCGCCTGGACCGAACGGAGCCGCCGTCACCGACGAGCTCCCTCGCGGCCACAGCCACCCCCTCGCTTCCTCTCCACACCCCTGAGCTCCGTCCCGACCCCATGAAGCTCCACCACGACGCATGCGACGCCGGGTGCCCTGTAGCCACGCCATCACCGCCATCTTCATCGCCACGGCCGGCAATCGCCGCCGTTCGATTCGCCGCCGACAGGACGTCCCCGAGCCCACTTAGCGTCTCGTCCGACTCCCCATGAGCTCCTCTTCTCTTCCCCTCACTCCCCGCACCTAATTTCGTCCCCTAGCTCCTTCTTCCACCACGGCCGAAGCTCGCCGCCGCCGTGCCTCGTCGCCGTCGTGGCCAGAGCCACTGGAGCTCCCACCCGAGTACACCAGTGTGCTCAGCGCGCCTCCACGAACCTGCAGCTACCAGTAGCTCCGCCTCCCGTGCCCTCTAGTACCATACTCGGTTGCTCCCGAACGCCGGCCGCCGCCACGAGCTCGACCCCGGCGAGCTCGAACCACCCCAACCCCTCCCATCTGGCTCTCTGGATGCGCAAGAGCAAGGGCTATGCCCTGGTGCCCTCAGCGCGCCAATCCGACGCCCTAGCGCAAGTCCGGCGTGCCCCCGCCGTGTTCTGTGGTCGCCGTCGGCTGGTCTCCGACGTGCTGACGTGGCGCCGTCGTTACGGGCTAATGACCCTGCTAATTAGCCCCTGTGACACTGACAGCTGGGCCCCACGCCCTTAATTAACCACGGCTTAAACTTCTGTTAGTTTAGGTTAATCACAGTGGCCCCACGCGTCGGAGTTGACCTAGCTGACGTGGCCGTTGACCGGTCCCACCTGTCAGTGAGTTAAACAACCCTGAGTCACTGACGTGTGGCCCCCACACGTCAGGTTTGACCAGCAGCAGCGTCTATTGACCTGCTGACGTCAGGGTGAGGTCATGCTGACGCAATATTCATTTCTGGATTTATTAATAATCAGGAAATTCCAGAAAATGCCTAAAACTTCTAAAATTCATAGAAATTCAACCGTAACTCCAAATTAAATAATTTATATATGAAAAATTATCAGAAAAATTCAAGGAATCCATCTGTACCATTTTCATGCATGTTAGAACAACTTATAGCTGCTGTTTAGCACAAATCAATTAAATGGCATTTGAATAATCACATATTGAGTTTGAATTTGAATCTTGTATTCAAACCAACTTCATTTAATCTGTTGCTAGTTGCATTAGCTCAAAACACATTCATATTGCCATGTCATAGCATGTATCATTTTATGCATTGCATTGATTGTGTTCTTCTTTGTTGCCGGTATCTGTTCCCTCCCGGTAGACGATGTTCCGACATTGTGATCGTTGACACTGATGAAGACTCAATGTTATCTTCAGAAGTGCCAGGCAAGCAAAACCCCCTTGTTCATTCCGATACAATCCTACTCTCTCGCTCCTGCTCTCTTTTAATGCATTAGGACAACACCGATTCATCTGTTACTTGCTGCGGTAGCTGAACCCCTTTATCCTCTGCATGACCTGTCATTGCCACAGTAAATAGATGAAACCCACTAGCATGAGTAGGAGTTGTTTGAGCCCTGTTGTGCCTACTCATTCATGCTTGTTTGTCATGCCTGCTACTGCTTAGAGTTGAGTCAGGTCTGATTCATCGGGGATGAATCAGAGGTGTGTGAACATGTCCTACTATGTGTGAGCTAAGTGTGTGAACACGATTTGGTAAAAGGTGTCGGTGAGAGGCCATGTAGGAGTACATGGTGGGTTGTCTCATTGAAGTCGTCCTTAGGAACTGAGTTCTGTGTTTGTGATCCATGATTTAGCTACTACCATGCATTGGGCCCTGAAATATGACCCCGCTCGACTTCTTATTCACCCTAGTCCTCTGTCCAGGAGTTGCAAGTAGTTTCTGGTGTTTGTAGCTTACTGGAGGCCGTGGACAGCGCTGACCGTAGGGGTGGGCTGTGATGCGGTAGGTACGTGGCACGGTGTACCGGATGCCCGTTTGGTATCTCGGGAACCCTGTTCACATCGTTTGGGGCTGTGAGCGAAACTCCGGCCGGATCTCCTCATGGATGGAACCTGAATAGGCGATAAACCTGGACTAGAGACTTGAGTGTTTAGGCAAGCCGTGGCCGACACCCACGTTGGGCTTCCGCTTGAAGGTTGCCGAGTACATGTCGTGTAAACGGCGGTAAGTGGTGAGAGCGTGTGTGAAGAAGTACACCCCTGCAGGGATAACATCATCTATTCAAATAGCCGTGTCCGCGGAAAAGGACTTCTGGGTTGCTTATATCAGTTCATAGACAAGTGAAAGTGGATACCCTAAAATACGCAAGATAAGCGTGAGTGCTATGGATGGCGTTCTCGTAGGGAGACGGGAGCGGATCCATAGTGGTGTATTGATATGGTGAATATGTGGACTCGTGTGCGCCACCTCAAAAGAGTTACTTGCAGTCGTAGTTCAGGTTAGCCACCGAGTCAAAGCTGGCTTGCTGCAGTTAAACCCCACCATCCCCTTGTTGAAAATGATGCATATGTAGTTAGTTCTGATGTAAGTCTTGCTGGGTACATTTGTACTCACGTTTGCGTATTTTATGTTTTTGCAGAGAGACTTCGGTCTCACTAATAGTTTCGCGTGGACTTCGACGTTTAGCTTGTTACCTCAGCTACGATCTTGTGCCCTCGGCAGGATCTGATAGATAGTCAGGCTTCTCAGCCTTTTTCATTTATAGATGTCTGTACCCAGACATGATAGCTTCCGCTTGTGCTTTGATTTGTATGCTCTGATTGTTGGGTCATGAGACCCATATTTGTAATATCTCGCTCCTCGGAGCCTATTGATAAATTACTTGAGTCGTAGAGTCATGTTGTGATGCCATGTTGTGTTTGCACATATCGAGCATATTGTGTGTATGTTATTGAAATGCTTGGTATGTGTGGGATCTGACTATCTAGTTGTTTATCTTTAGTAGCCTCTCTTATCGGGAAATGTCTCCTAGTGTTTCCACCGAGCCATGGTAGCTTGCTACTGCTCTGGAACACTTAGGCTGGCCGGCATGTGTCCTTCTTCGTTCCTGTGTCTGTCCCTTCGGGGAAATGTCACGCGATGAATACCGGAGTCCTGTTAGCCCGCTACAGCCCGGTTCACCGGAGTCCTGCTAGCCCAGTGCTACAGCCTGGATTCACTCGCTAATGACCGACACGTTTGATGCTGGGTCATGGATGCCTGTCCCTGTAAGTCTGTGCCACTTTGGGTTTACGACTAGCCATGTCAGCCCCGGGCTCCTTATCATATGGATGCTAGCGACACTGTCATATACGTGTGCCAAAAGGCGCAAACGGTCCTGGGCAAAGGTAAGGCGACACCCGTGGGAATACCGTGCGTGAGGCTGCAAAGTGATATGAGGTGTTACATGCTAGATCGATGTGGCATTGAGTCGGGGTCCTGACAGCGTTGGTATCAGAGCTTGACTGCCTGTAGGATTACCAAGCCAAACTGGTCGAAGTTGAGTCTAGAAATTCCTTAGTTATATAAGGGAATTGATTGTGGGATGGAACGTAAGGCTCTTTTTACTCCTTATACCTCATGGCCTTCTGATCTGAGTCATCATCTTCTCTTCTACGGGGATTAAGAACTAGGCTATCTCTTCTTTCTATTAGGATCACGTGTTACTAATCAGTGGACTTATAAGATTGTTGGATTTAAGCCTCTGTTCAGTTTTTACTGCTTCCGTATGTTAATTGTTGATCTCGAAACCGTGATATTGTGCTTCTGAGTGGTTATGCCACCATTTTTGTGAATGTCTCAAATCTTTCTGAGCATTTACAGCCGTTATGCTGTCCGAGTCATCCCAGGTTTCTAAGTAGTCTGATGCAATTGCAAATCCTTTCTTCCCGTTTCAATGTGCCCATGGGCCAGATTAATCACACTAATTGTTGAGTTGAGGTATTCTATTGCCTTGACTTTTATGTTGGAGTTACTATTATGACCCTAGGTATTTAGGGAGTCACCTAGTAATCTAGCAACGTTTTGTGTTCCCAGTGTGAGATTCTGGCCTTTATTCTCGAAAGCATCCCGTGATGCTACTTAGTAGTAGGTATTCTACTCCTGGGTTCTGAACCCGAGATTCACTCTACCTACTTCATGTTGATAGTAAATGCTAGTGCCTTTAGGATATTAGTAACCTTTGCGATAGTCCTTGAAGTCCGTGGTATCTTCTTCTTCCAAATACCATGAACTACTTATGGCAGATGTTTATTGGATCAAAAAAAAATCACAATTAGAGTACTCTTGAGGAGTTCTCCATTCATAAATCGTGACTCTGCCAGTTCTACCTTTCTGCATGGGTTATCCGGAAGAAATATGTTGAACTTGGTTCGACATACTAATCTATGCATCCACAACTCAGAAAAATTATATGTTCCTTTGAGATGTTCTCTTTAGTTGCATTCTGACCCTCGTCTATCAATTGATAGTCAAGAGTATGCGTGCGTTCGTTTATCGATGCCTATTACTTTTGTGGTCCGTCAAGCCATTCTATCGCGGAATGACTAGGAGAAACAAACTCCAGTACCTCATCCATATTTAGGATTGGGTCAAAGTAGTTGTGTTCCGCAGATCAAGTTACAATCCAGCTTCTGGTCTGCTCTACCCTGAAGTATTACCTTCTTTATGACAGGAATTTCATGAGAATTGCACCACCTTTTGTGAATTCTTGACATAGTGATACTTCTCGCCATCCTTTTTCACTCCTCAGTTCTGTGTTGTTGCAGCCGGAGTGCCGACAAGTGAATCATGATGTGTGAACTCAATACTCCTAGCAACCCCATTGCTTGGTAGTTAATGGACAATAATCTTATTCTTAGTATGTTGGTTTTTGAATCATCCTTCTAAGACTGATCGTGCTACCTAGTCCTTATTTCGGTGCACCCTTCGATTGATGAGTTAGGATCTTGTCAAGTCCTCACTCATTTGATCATATCGTCTTGCCCTCAAAAGCGAGATTGTTCTCAAGCTTAGTAACATACCGGTGGTTCGTGATTTTCCAAATATCTTCTCGGAAGTATTACCAGGTTGTCACCTGACTGCTATGTTGAGCTCGTGATCAAGTCGGGTTCTTGTGAACCACCCTTTCTCCAAGAATCTGTGATGGATATCCCGGAGCTAGTTGGTTAAGCTAGACAACAACTTGGAGAGTTGGAAGACAAAAGCTTGTCTGACTTAGTTCATGTTAAGGGATATCTTTCTGTGTATGTGTGTGTGTTGAAGAAAGATGATATCTTCATTAATTGGTCCTTGTGATCAGTTGTTGGACCTATTGTCTTACCCCATCTATAATTTGAGTATGGACTATCATCCAATCAGACCAGAACCAACGATATTCGTAATGTTGTCTTACTCGTGGTTGATCCCTCGAGCATACACCATTATATCTTTTGGGTCTGACCAATGCTAACACTTGTTCTCTTAACTATGGAATTCCTTTTAAAGGGAAACCCGGAAGAATTGTTGTTGAGCCCATTGACAACATCCTTATCTCCTCCATGACTTTGTTGAACATTAAGCTAGTGTTGGAAACTTTTGAAAGCATTTCTTCATGCTAACTCATGAAGTATTTGTTTGATGAAAGGAGTGACTTCCTCTTATACACGTGCATTTGGTGAAAGTTGCCGCCGTGAATTTGAGAAAGTTAGTTTTGCTTCCTCTGGAATCATCCCAAGTCAGTCATGCATACGTGCGAAGTATTCTGTGGTCTGGAGACTTGCAACCTTCATTCCATATGTGTTCCGAGCACACCAAGCCACTGATTGATTTGTTCAAGGAGAAGAAGTTCCTTCTTAAGAGCATGTCTTATGCAAGGATTTTGATATCCTCGTTGATGGTTCCCCACCTGAACTCGGTAGTGTTTTATTATAAGACTACCACGTGGTCATGCTTGTCTGGGACAACGTGTTCACATGTTTGTAGCAGAACCAGCTCATGTTTTGGAGCTTGCTATCGTAGTTCATCTCCCGAGAATCCCGCAACGTCATCTCGTCGATTTGTGTTGCAAACTTTCATTTTTCTCCCTAGACTCGATGAGTCTGGAATATCCTGACACCAACCAGATCTGAATCTCAGGCAGATATGATGGTTGGAACATTTCCCAAGAATTATAATATTGGTCCCTTAATAACCGGCAAGGTGGATGTCGTGGCCAACACACCCATCCGGTAGACCTATTATTATAGTATCTTGTTTGAGGAAGTTGGCCACCTCCCCATAGGGATTTCGTAGGATTACTCCCTAGTTGCCCCTATGGATTTCTGTGATCCGAAGTCCGACCTTTTACTTGATGTTCTAGATATCAAACCATATCTATGGGTGGATTACGCTAGCACATCAAGGAGAACATTAGAAGCGGAGTGCTAAATGTCTCCCGGTCGATCATCCAGATTTTATTTCCTTGGCCCCGCCAAGGGTGAAATTTGAGAAGGTGTTATCTTCCTTTGCATCTGCATCCTCCATCACCATTCATCATGGTAGTAAGTTGTGTTACCGGACCCTTGACACGGATGTTGGTAAAACCTTGATGATTATGGAAATGCTCAAGTTCTTGAGAGCACGCACAAGCGCTACGTGTTATCATCGGCTCTAATTGGGATGCTCTCAGTTACCTCGGCAATACTATAACCATTCCAATAGTGGAATAACTCTCTATTGTTGAGCCTCTCCCCAGTTACCAGAATCATTCCCAGCATTTGCATTTTGTTCCCAGCTTGCACCACCAATGTGCCATTCTACCATGGGTCTCTTCCATTTCCGGTGATAAGCAAATTCATCCATTGCGTTGTCTTCAACAAGGTAATCCACATCATCCAAGTCCGAGTATGCCATTCTACTGACCCCCACCAAACGATCGCTTGAGAATTGCCTTAGGCTGGTATAAAGGTTTTCAATGATCTCTGAATCAAAGGTAATTCTTTTTGCCACTTAAGGAAATAATCTACGAATCACCCTCCTTCAGGATGTTTCGTCGTGGTATCATGGCAACTCAACTCCTCGCTACGTGGACAATCGTTTACCACCTTCTTAGGTGTGGAATCGTTGTCTACCTAGTGAACCTTCGTCATCCGTTTCTTTCCACCCCTCTTGATGTGTATCTCGTGTCTCAACCCGGGAGATGGTCCTATGTCTCATTCCGTGAGTTGTTCGATCTTCGAGAAGATCGACCCTTCTAGAGTCTCCTTCTTCCCTCCATGTCATGTTGACAGGATTTCTCAGAGCAAGACTTCAAGACAATGATGGTGATCGAATCAACGTTCCTATGAAGTGCAACCTGGATTGTGAAGATTGTACTAGTTGCGTTCCCCCTTCACCTTACCCTACGCTTGAATCTCGGGACGAGATTTTTGTTTAGTGGGGGTGAGCTGTCACAGCCCCAGATCAGCCCTTGTTTGTTTTTGTTTTAGCATCCATGCGACATGTTTAAATTTTATGAAATTTGAAATGGGGATGACCAAGCCCTAGCACCAAAGCATTGCAAATAGGTTCCACTTCAAAGTATTTTCAAAGAACCCAAATTGGTTTGCAAAAATGTTCATGATTACTGGAAAAGGGTGAAAACCATATCCAGAGATGATGGATATTTTTCCAAGACATTTTTGGATTTTTGAATAAACCATATTGTATTTGACTTTGGGCATTTAAATACTATAAATAATTTAAATGTTCAAATAAATGTTGGAAATTGTTAGGGGTCACTGAAATAATTCAGAAAGCACCCATAATTCTTTCCAGGATTTTATAAAATGATTTGATATTTTAAATCAAATCAAAAACAAATTGCAGAAAATAGAAAAGATAAAACAGAACAGAATTATAAAAAAAAAGAGCAGAACCACCTGGACTTACCTGTGAAGCCCACCTGGTGGCCCAGCAGAAGCCGGCCCAGCCCACCACTATAGCCCTCCGTCGTCTTCCTCCCCTCGCCCCGAAGCAGCTGTGTGCTCGCACGCGCACGGCCGCGCGGCCACCTCCTGCTTGCCGACGAGCCCCTGGCCGCGTGGACGACTCCCGCAGGCCGTCCCGATCCCGCTGACCGTTTCGCTCACTCTCCCCCCTCGACCCTCCCTCCTCTGCTCCCTCTCTCCCGCCTGGACCGAACGGAGCCGCCGTCACCGACGAGCTCCCTCGCGGCCACAGCCACCCCCTCGCTTCCTCTCCACACCCCTGAGCTCCGTCCCGACCCCATGAAGCTCCACCACGACGCATGCGACGCTGGGTGCCCTGTAGCCATGCCATCACCGCCATCTTCATCGCCACGGCCGGCAATCGCCGCCGTTCGATTCGCCGCCGACAGGACGTCCCCGAGCCCACTTAGCGTCTCGTCCGACTCCCCGTGAGCTCCTCTTCTCTTCCCCTCACTCCCCGCACCTGATTTCGTCCCCTAGCTCCTTCTTCCACCACGGCCGAAGCTCGCCGCCGCCGTGCCTCGTCGCCGTCGTGGCCAGAGCCACTGGAGCTCCCACCCGAGTACACCAGTGTGCTCAGCGCTCCTCCACGAACCTGCAGCTACCAGTAGCTCCGCCTCCCGTGCCCTCTAGTACCATACTCGGCTGCTCCCGAACGCCGGCCGCCGCCACGAGCTCGACCCCGGCGAGCTCGAACCACCCCAACCCCTCCCATCTGGCTCTCTGGATGCGCAAGAGCGAGGGCTATGCCCTGGTGCCCTCAACGCGCCAATCCGACGCCCTAGCGCAAGTCCGGCATGCCCCCGCCGTGTTCTGTGGTCGCCATCGGCTGGTCTCCGACGTGCTGACGTGGCGCCGTCGTTAGGGGCTAATGACCCTGCTAATTAGCCCCTGTGACACTGACAGCTGGGCCCCACGCCCTTAATTAACCACGGCTTAAACTTCTGTTAGTTTAGGTTAATCACAGTGGCCCCACGCGTCGGAGTTGACCTAGCTGACGTGGCCGTTGACCGGTCCCACCTGTCAGTGAGTTAAACAACCCTGAGTCACTGACGTGTGGCCCCCACACGTCAGGTTTGACCAGCAGCAGCGTCTGTTGACCTGCTGACGTCAGGGTGAGGTCATGCTGACGCAATATTCATTTCTGGATTTATTAATAATCAGGAAATTCCAGAAAATGCCTAAAACTTCTAAAATTCATAGAAATTCAACCGTAACTCCAAATTAAATAATTTATATATGAAAAATTATCAGAAAAATTCAAGGAATCCATCTGTACCATTTTCATGCATGTTAGAACAACTTATAGCTGCTGTTTAGCACAAATCAATTAAATGGCATTTGAATAATCACATATGGAGTTTGAATTTGAATCTTGTATTCAAACCAACTTCATTTAATCTGTTGCTAGTTGCATTAGCTCAAAACACATTCATATTGCCATGTCATAGCATGCATCATTTTGTGCATTGCATTGATTGTGTTCTTCTTTGTTGCCGGTATCTGTTCCCTCCCGGTAGACGATGTTCCGACGTTGTGATCATTGACACTGATGAAGACTCAATGTTATCTTCAGAAGTGCCAGGCAAGCAAAAACCCCTTGTTCATTCCGATACAATCCTACTCTCTCGCTCCTGCTCTCTTTTAATGCATTAGGACAACACCGATTCATCTGTTACTTGCTGCGGTAGCTGAACCCCTTTATCCTCTGCATGACCTGTCATTGCCACAGTAAATAGATGAAACCCACTAGCATGAGTAGGAGTTGTTTGAGCCCTGTTGTGCCTACTCATTCATGCTTGTTTGTCATGCCTGCTACTGCTTAGAGTTGAGTCAGGTCTGATTCATCGGGGATGAATCAGAGGTGTGTGAACATGTCCTACTATGTGTGAGCTAAGTGTGTGAACACGATTTGGTAAAAGGTGTCGGTGAGAGGCCATGTAGGAGTACATGGTGGGTTGTCTCATTGAAGTCGTCCTTAGGAACTGAGTTCTGTGTTTGTGATCCATGATTTAGCTACTACCATGCATTGGGCCCTGAAATATGACCCCGCTCGACTTCTTATTCACCCTAGTCCTCTGTCCAGGAGTTGCAAGTAGTTTCTGGTGTTTGTAGCTTACTGGAGGCCGTGGACAGCGCTGACCGTAGGGGTGGGCTGTGATGCGGTAGGTACGTGGCACGGTGTACCGGATGCCCGTTTGGTATCTCGGGAACCCTGTTCACATCGTTTGGGGCTGTGAGCGAAACTCCGGCCGGATCTCCTCATGGATGGAACCTGAATAGGCGATAAACCTGGACTAGAGACTTGAGTGTTTAGGCAGGCCGTGGCCGACACCCACGTTGGGCTTCCGCTTGAAGGTTGCCGAGTACATGTCGTGTAAACGGCGGTAAGTGGTGAGAGCGTGTGTGAAGAAGTACACCCCTGCAGGGATAACATCATCTATTCGAATAGCCGTGTCCGCGGAAAAGGACTTCTGGGTTGCTTATATCAGTTCATAGACAAGTGAAAGTGGATACCCTAAAATACGCAAGATAAGCGTGAGTGCTATGGATGGCGTTCTCGTAGGGAGACGGGAGCGGATCCATAGTGGTGTATTGATATGGTGAATATGTGGACTCGTGTGCGCCACCTCAAAAGAGTTACTTGCAGTCGTAGTTCAGGTTAGCCACCGAGTCAAAGCTGGCTTGCTGCAGTTAAACCCCACCATCCCCTTGTTGAAAATGATGCATATGTAGTTAGTTCTGATGTAAGTCTTGCTGGGTACATTTGTACTCACGTTTGCCTATTTTATGTTTTTGCAGAGAGACTTCGGTCTCACTAATAGTTTCGCGTGGACTTCGACGTTTAGCTTGTTACCTCAGCTACGATCTTGTGCCCTCGGCAGGATCTGATAGATAGTCAGGCTTCTCAGCCTTTTTCATTTATAGATGTCTGTACCCAGACATGATAGCTTCCGCTTGTGCTTTGATTTGTATGCTCTGATTGTTGGGTCATGAGACCCATATTTGTAATATCTCGCTCCTCGGAGCCTATTGATAAATTACTTGAGTCGTAGAGTCATGTTGTGATGCCATGTTGTGTTTGCACATATCGAGCATATTGTGTGTATGTTATTGAAATGCTTGGTATGTGTGGGATCTGACTATCTAGTTGTTTATCTTTAGTAGCCTCTCTTATCGGGAAATGTCTCCTAGTGTTTCCACCGAGCCATGGTAGCTTGCTACTGCTCCGGAACACTTAGGCTGGCCGGCATGTGTCCTTCTTCGTTCCTGTGTCTGTCCCTTTGGGGAAATGTCACGCGATGAATACCGGAGTCCTGTTAGCCTGCTACAGCCCGGTTCACCGGAGTCCTGCTAGCCCAGTGCTACAGCCTGGATTCACTCGCTGATGACCGACACGTTCGATGCTGGGTCATGGATGCCTGTCCCTGTAAGTCTATGCCACTTTGGGTTTACGACTATCCATGTCAGCCCCGGGCTCCTTATCATATGGATGCTAGCGACACTGTCATATACGTGTGCCAAAAGGCGCAAACGGTCCCGGGCAAAGGTAAGGCGACACCCGTGGGAATACCGTGCGTGAGGCCGCAAAGTGATATGAGGTGTTACATGCTAGATCGATGTGGCATTGAGTCGGGGTCCTGACACCAACTGCAACAAACAGTATGATTATGCCAGTTGACATAGCACCGGCTCTACGATGCAAAACCCCCATTCCAGCAAAGAGTACACCAAATCCAGTTGCCAAATCCCTTTTCAAACCAGAGAGAGCCCCAATTGCAGCAAATAGGACTCCTATTCCATTTCTTCCCAGTTTAGAAGATGAAGCTTATATTGTTGTCAGGAACTTTGTGCGCATCTTTCCTTCATGAAAAGATTATACCGCAGACATAGAACAATTTCCAGTCTTCCTCCGCAACTTACGCGTAAGTAATGTACTAATGTTATTCATGGTCATTGTTGCATATGTTTCTGCTCACAGAAGACACAAGATTTCATTCTTTTAAATAAGCGAGGAGCAAACTGGATAGTCAAGACGAGCAAGGGTTGGTTGCACTTTTCAAGCACTTGTTGATGAAGTATCGTTCCTACCTGAGGCAAGCGCACTTCGATGGCAAGCCTCTAAATGAAATTTCTGTAAAGTCTCCGGTGCTACATTTATCCGACGGTGACTGGAATAATCTTGTTACACATTGGTCTCGGCTGCAGTGTAAGGTATTGTCTATGGTATCACATCACAATTTGAACTACATTTCTGCATTTGCCTTAATGTCTCACTTGTACGAAAACTTTTAGCAGAAGAACATTCATTCTCAAGGGACCACAGAATCTCGAAACTATACTGCACACTGCATTACTCTTGTGAGTACCTCTTGCCCTGTATGACCATACTTACTTTCATAGATGTTTGATTATGTAGCATCACTGCACATGTTAGCCTCGTAATCATCCATTTGGTGGTCATTATAAGACCCGTATGGACTCTTACATAAATTTAGAATCAACCCAATGCTTTTGAAGAGGTTTAGCTCTGCAGTCCTCTTGTAAGGACTGAACGCCGTCTATCACTTTACTTACATTAACAGCTACTCCCTCCGTCCCATAATATAAGAACGTTTTGTACAGTACACCAGTGTTTAAAACACTCTTGTATTATGGGAAGAAGGATTGGTTCATTGTGTAGCATTCTACATCTTATCTCCCTCGCCCACCATTTACTAAAAAAGATCAGATCTATATTTAATCTTACCAACAAGTAGAGTACACAGACAATGCCAGTGCAGAAGTGTAGCCCATTGCTCTTGTTAGTACATTTTGTCATGTAGCGCTTGTACTTCCAGGGATTGGTAGTTGATTATGTAGCATCAATCTGCATCTTATCTTCATTATCCTCTATCCCTTCCAGTATTATCATATCTATAATTACTCTCTACAAAATGTAGAGTACATGCAATGCTTATGAAGAAGATTCTGTGCTGAAATTCTTGAGTTTCCTTCCCTTGACATGGAGAAGGGCATTATAAAGCCGGTGTTAACTGTTAATGTAAGTCAGTCCTTCTAAAGCATTTATCCTCACCTGCTGTTTAATTTTCTCATACTCCTTATCATTTACTGCTGTTTAGTTTGTTGTTTCTACCAAAATGCATGTTCGCAAGAACCATAAGTTCTAAGTTTTACTTGTAAAACCAAATTCCTTATTCATACCATGCACATTACTCAATACTCCCTATATGTATGCTTGTTTTTGTGGATCTATAATCCAGTGTGTGGTGAAGTAGCCCATGTTTGCACCTTGTCATCTCCTATTTTATCCTACTGATGTGGCTGATGATATGAACAACATGCCATGCACATTAACCAAAATAGATACAATGATTTTCTTTGCCCTTCATCTATGCTTGTTATGTTGACATGGTAATCCAGTAGTGTGGTGAAGCTCCCCGCATTATGAACAATGCCAAATTATGCTATTGATATTTTGAACTTACTCTTTATTTTTCTAATTTGAAATTGGATGGAATTGACAGCATTATCATCTTTGTTTATACACGTGCAAAACCTGTCATCTATCTGCTTTGTTTCAGGGTGATATGCCTGATGGCATGCACAAGTGTGCTGAAGGCTGTGAGACAAACCCAACATATATTGCAGCAAAGAAGGCAAAACATCTTGAAGATAGCAAGACAACCCCAAAGTCTTGTCTTGATGCAGTGTTCAAGTTTCTTGAGACTAGCAGTCAGACAAGCTCACAAAATTCGTTGTCTGAATCAGTTCGACTTCTTTAGTCCCAAGTTCTAGCAGAAAGGCATTCTGCAACTCAACTTCGGCTTGAAGTTCTATCTCTAAGAAAGATTGCGGAGAACACCAATGAGAACCTCATCGCTAAACAGCTACACCTGGAAGCTATGACCGACATGCTAGGCCGGCCTCACAGCCTTGCTCAGCAGCTTGCGCAGCAGTTCCCCCGCAAGGCTAACCTTTCTTGAACTGTCTTGGAAGTGGTCTCGGTTCAGTATTATTTTCTTACGCTGCAATGGTGCCTAGTTTTTGTAATCTACTTCTTCATTGCACTTTATGATCACTGGTGGCGAACTTCGATGCCTAGTGGATGTAATATACCTTAAATCCTTTATTGTATAGCGTAGGTTTATTCTTAGTTACTATGCCGTGATTTCTTTATTGTATAGAGTAGGTTTGTTCTTAATTCCTACTAGTTACTGCCATCATTCGCTATCTGAAAAAAATCAGATGTAGTCGACCGGGCCGAAACATCGACTCTAACGGGCCTGGTTTTTAGCGGGCCACAATTGGGTCGGCCTGCATCTTTCTTGGGCCCGAATGATTGGGGCGTTCACACTTTGCGCCAGGCCCACAACTTACACCGGCCTATATTTTAGTTGGGCCTTTTGTGGACCCAGCGCTTAGTTTGGCCCAGGTAGCATTGGGCCATTAACAGGCTGAATATTGTACTGGCCTGTTACGGCCCAGATGAAACCATGGGCCTTTAGCAGGCCGAAATGCATGTTGGGCCTCAATTTTCACTAGTCGTCGACGGGCCTTCAGCAGGCTGAAATGTAGACCGGGCCATTTTCGGCCCAATTTGGTCACGGGCCATTACCAGGCCGAAACATATCTCGGGTCTTAGTTGGCCCAGTGATATCATGGGCCTTTAAGAGGCCGAAAGCTTAGTATAGACATCAACGGGCCGAATTATGTGACAGGCCTTTAACAGGTCCAAATTCACGTTGGGCTTAACTGTTGCCACCTTTATCATGGGACGTTACTGGGCCCAATGTCCCGTCGGACCATATATGGACCATGGGCAGCACCGGCCATTCCCAGGCCGAAAGTCACACCGGGCTGAAATGGGCCCATGTCTATATCGGGCCTCTAACAGGCCAAAAGTAACTAGGCTGTAATTGAGCCCAAATATTTGGCGAACAATTAATGGGCCAGATCTAGCTTCGAGCCATAAATGGGCCCAAATATTTGGCGAACAATTAATGGGTCAGATCTGGCTTCGAGCCATAAATGGGCCTTTATTAAGCAGGCCGTTATTGGGTCGGCCCACTAGTACCTAAGTAAGTACTGCGGGCCATTGACTGGGCCAGCCTTTTTAACCTATATGGGCCTCTATTGGGCCCAGCCATGTGTCGACGTATCATAGGCATGTCTCCTCCAATGAACGGGCGACATCAGGCCCACTGACGAGCTGACAGGTGTTCCCTCCGGCCAATCAGAATTTTACACATGGAAATTTCCCATTGGTCCGGGCTGTTGACGGGTTATCGGAACCAAAACACGACCCGATAGCTTAACGGTGTATCGTTACGGTGGATGCCACGTGTCGGTCACCCTTGACGAAAGCACTTCTGTGACGCGTGATTTATCGTCATGGAAGTGGATACTTCTGTGATGATAATTTTGGTAATGTCATGGAACACTTCTACGACAGCACAGGTATGACTATCTTGATACTGTCATAAAATCGTCATGGATGTACATGCATGACAAAAAACGTGACCTACTGTGACAAACATGTATCATCACAGAAGTGTATTTTTTTGTAGTGCATGAACATGCATTAAAATTAATCAACACTAAGTGCAAGCATGAGTAGGATATAATCCACCATGAACATAAATATCGTGGAGGCTATGTTGATTTTGTTTCAACTACATGCGTGAACATGTGCCAAGTCAAGTCACTCGAATCATTCAAAGGAGGATACTACCCTATCATACCACATCACAACCATTTTAATAGCATGTTGGCATGCAAGGTAAACTATTATAAGCTCCTAGCTAATTAAGCATGGCATAAGCAACTATAATCTATAATTGTCATTGCAAAGCATGTTTCTTCATAATAGGCTGAATTAGGAACGATGAACTAATCATATTTACAAAAACAAGAGAGGTCGAGTTCATACCAGCTTCTCTCATCTCAATCAGTCCATCATATATCATCATTATTGCCTTTCACTTGCATGACCAAACGGTGTGGATAATAATAATAGTGCACGTGCATTGGACTAAGTAGGAATCTGCAAGCATTCAATTTAAGGGAGAAGACAAGGTAATATGGGCTCTTGGTTAAATCAACAATAATGCATATGAGAGCCACTCAACATTTTCATCATGGTCTTCTCCTCTCGACCCCCAAAGAAAAGAAAAGAAATAAAACTATTTACACGGGAAAGCTCCCAGCAAGCAAAAGAAGAACGAGAAATCTTTTTGGGTTTTCTTTTAATTACTACTACTACATGCATGGAAAGTAAACTAGCTAATAGCTACAACTGATTTTTTAGGTTTTTTTAAGGTTATTAAAACACACTAGAAGAAATCAAGAAAAAAGAAAATAAACTAGCATGGATAGTATGATGAAAAAGTATGAACACCGACAACTGGAATGAGTGTGTGAGCATGAATGTAATGCCGGTGAGAGATACGTACTCCCCAAAGCTTAGGCTTTTAGCCTAAGTTGGTCTATGCCCATGGATCAAAGTGGTAGTTGGGGTCGTACTGAGATGCAGCAGCTACTGCCTCACGAGCTACAGCTTCGAGCCGAGCTGCCTCCGTCCTCCTCTCATACTCGTTCGCCTCCTCCCTGGTTATAATATATCTCCTTTTTGCCTAAAAGTCAAATAAACCAGGAGCAAGGAGAGCAACATGGACAATGCGATGTCTGTCAAAGATTAGTCCGTATTGGAGGAACTATTCATTCCTCTCTAGAACCAGGAGCGGGGAGAGCAACATGGACAGTGCGGGAGGTAACCCCGAATCACTTCCATGTATGGGTACATGCTACCTCTTGAGCACTGCGTTGGTTTTCCCATGAAGATTAAAGGGTGATGCAGCAAAGTAGCATAAGTATTTCCCTCAGTTTATTAGAACCAAGGTGTCAATCCAGTAGGAGGCTCCTCAAAAGTCCCTCGTAGCTACACAAACAAACAAGAACCTCGCAACCAACGCGATAAAGGGGTTGTCAATCCCTTCACGGTAACTTGCGAAAGAGAGATCTGATAGAGATAATAAGATAAGATAAACATTTTTGGTATTTTTATGATATAGATTGGAAATTAAAAGATGCAAATAAAAGTGGATGGAAAACTTATATGATAAAAGATAGACCCGGGGGCCATAGGTTTCACTAGTTGTCGGTGTACTAGAGTAGGGGTACCCTAGTATCCCGAACTTGTGCACGGGCAGTTGCAGCGCCCCGCGGCAAGGCTTGCCGGGCGACCGCCAAGGTCCTTCGTGGTTCCTTTGGAGCCATTCAAGAACAAAGTATTCAAGCCAAGGAGACAAGGCCCCGGCAAGAGGATCTTGCCGGGAAGGCCAACCAAGGCATCTCAAGGAACTTGCCGCGACGCGCCACGCGTCCCGGCAAGGCCCGGCGAGCGACAAGCTTCCGGACGCGACAAGACAACGGCCGCGGCAAGGCGCTTGCCGCGACAAGCTACCACTCTGTATCCGCGCTCCAACACATCCACCAACGTGTCGCCCTGGGGCCTTTCCAGGCGCGCGTGGCAGGAGGCTGTGCAGCCAGCGGTGGTGGCAAGCGACGCTGACAAGACTGCCATCATGGCGAGCGGTGGCGTCCCTGACGGTCCTTTTTGCACTATTCGGGCGACGCAGACAGGCATTTAATGCCTTTGTCCCCTGCCGTCAGGGTTAGGTAGGATACACTGTGCAGGTAGTTGTACCAACCGCAACTCCTTTTCCATTTTTGCCCTTGGCTACGTTGCCACCTGTCGGTGACCCTTTGAGCATATAAAAGGAGTCCCATGCGCAACGTATTGGGGGGTTGGAAGCCAGAAAACACTCACGCTCGGTCTCGTTAGCAGCTCGTGTGTACTGTAGCACTCAGCGCTCCCGAGCAAGAACTCAATACAATCAGACAAGCAGCGGTAGGAGTATTATCTCTCCGGAGAGCTCCGAAGCTGGGTAAACTGCTCGTGTGTTTTGCCTCGATCCGCTCTTCGTGCGATCTCCGCCCCCCGCCGAACCGAAAGGGGCTCGGTCCGCCGGCCCCATAGGTGTTCGTGGATCAGCTTCCCCGACACTAGTGGCTTCTCTCAAGATAGCATAAGTATTATGGTGGGTGAACAAATTACTGTCGAGCAATTGATAGAAAAGTGCATAGTTATGAGAGTATCTAGGCATGATCATGTATATAGGCATCACGTCCGCAACAAATAGATCGAAACGATTCTACATCTACTACTATTACTCCACACATCGACCGACTCCTGCTTGCATCTAGAGTATTAAGTTCATACGAACAGAATAACACATTAAGCAAGATGACATGATGTAGAGGGATAAACTCAAGCAATATGATATAAACCCCATCTTTTTATCCTCGATGGTAACAATACAATACGTGCCTTGCTGCCCCTGTTGTCACTGGGAAAGGACACCGCAAGATCGAACCCAAAGCTAAGCACTTCTCCCATTGCAAGAAAGATCAATCTAGTAGGCCAAACCAAACTGATAATTCGAAGAGACTTGCAAAGATAACCAAGCACACATAAAAGAATTCAGAGAAGATTCAATTATTTATCATAGATAAACTTGATCATAAACCCATAATTCATTGGATCTCGACAAACACACCGCAAAAAGAGTTACATCAAATAGATCTCCAAGAAGATCAAGGAGAACTTTATATTGAGATTCAAAGAGAGAGAAGAAGCCATCTAGCTAATAACTATGGACCCGAAGGTCTATGGTAAACTACTCACAACTCATCGGAGAAGCCTTGGAAATGATGTAGAGGCCCTCCGCGGTTGATTCCCCCTCCGGTGGAGCACCGGCGAAGGCTCCAAGATGGGATCTCGCGGATACAGAAGGTTGCGGCGGTGGAAATAGTTTTTCGTGGTGCTCCTGGATGTTTTCAGGGTACGTGGATATATATAGGAGGAAGAAGTAGGTCGGTTGAGCCGCGAGGGGCCCACGAGGGTGGGGGCGCCGGGCACCCTCGTGGCCGCCTTGTTTGCTGTTTGATGTCCACTCCAAGTCTCCTGGATTGCGTTTTTTCCAAAAAGATCGCTCTCGAAGGTTTCATTCCGTTTGGACTCCGTTTGATATTCCTTTTCTTCGAAACACTGAAATAGGCAAAAGATAGCAATTCGGGCTGGGCCTCCGGTTAGTAGGTTAGTCCCAAAAATGATATAAAAGTGTAGAGTAAAGCCCATAAACATCCAAAATGGGTAATATAATAGCATGGAACAATAAAAATTTATATATACGTTGGAGACATATTAGTACACCAAGATAATTAGCCACACAGGTTGCATAAATCCCTCCAAACAAGTCGCCATCTAAACCATTATTATGCAACCTATGTGCAACAATTGCCCCCAAGTTATATTATTTATCACCTAATACAGCACTCTTGAGGACACTAAGATCTGGAACACACATGTGACAAGCTTCATCCTTGCCATTTATGCATCTACCTATAAAGAGAGCAAAATAATGTATAGTAGGAAAATGAATGCTCCCAATGGTAGCTTGTGCTATTTCTCTAGATTTCCCCACAGTGATACTAGCAAGAAAATCTTTATATTAAAATTTACAAGGATTGTTGACATTGCCCCACTGCGGGAGTTTACAAGCAGTATTAAAATCTTCTAGGTCCATGGTATAAGATTTATCGTAAAGATCAAATAAAACAGTGTGAGAATTGCGCGAAGATGTGAATTTAAACATTCTCACAAAGGAATCAGTAAGGTAGTAGTGTTGGGAGCACTTATCTGACATGAGGTCCTCAAGGTCGGCATTATGCACATATACGTCAAATTCATCCTTAATGCTTGCCTTGACCATAAATTCCTCTAACAGCCATTCACAAGGCCGTACTTGAGCTTCCCTCGGTGGTTCATCGTCCGACTCATGTATTACGAGCCTGGATCCTTGCTTCCTTGAAGAACCGCCTTGGTACATTTTCCTAGACATAATTCTTCCTCTGAAAAATTTCTGAAATTTTTAGCAACTCAAAATAAAGGTAAACCAAACTCAACAAAATTGATAGCAACTACTCCCACAAGTGCCTAGAGACTATATCATGCATTAGAACTAGTGGGGACCAAATAAATTTGACATACAAGCTCAAGAACAAGGTCACCTAGGCAGTAAAAATTTGCAATAAATATAGCACTAGAACAAAAACTAGTTGGACCATTGGAGGTGTCATATACCAAAAAAACGATCCCCAAAGCAGTTTTGTGAATGGAGCTTTCAGCAAGGAGATCGGAAATGGCAGCAAAATGAGCTAGAACTCGTGCTTGAGCTGAATGGTGATTTTTTGGGGAGGAAGATGAAGTGTGTGGGTGTAGGAATAAGTGGAGGGGGGCACCATGGGCCCACGAGGCAGGGGGCGGGCCCTGGACCCTCGTGGCCAGGTGCTTGCTCCCCCTGATGTGTTCTCAGTGCCAGATATTCTCAAATATTCTAGAAAAAATAATATTTTATTTTCAGGGCATTTGGAGAACTTTTATTTTTGGGGTATTTTTTTATTGCAAGGATAATTCAGAAAACAGATAGAAAAATACTATTTTTTCTTTATTTAATCTAAATAACAGAAAGTAAAAGGAGGGTATAGAAAGTTGTGCTTTCTAACTTCATCCATCTCATGCTCATCAAAAGGAATCCACTAACAACGTTGATCAAGTCTTGTTAACAAACTCATTCCGAATCGCATGAACCGGAGAAATTTTGAATAACACTAGGTTACCTCAACGGGGATATGTACATCCCCAATAATAAGAATATCATATTTCTTCTTGACAGTAGGAAGAGGAAATTCAAAACCTCCAATAATAATTGATGCAATTTTTCCAATAGAATTGATACTATGAACTTGAGGTTGTTTCCTCGGAAAGTGTACCGTATGCTCATTACCATTAACATCAAAAGTGACATTGCCTTTGTTGCATAAGAGCCCCTGCAGTATTAAAAAAGGGTCTACCAAGGATAATCAACATACTATCGTCCTCGGGAATATCAAGAATAACAAAGTTCGTTAAGATAGTATCGTTTGCAACCACAACAGGCACATCCTCACAAATACCGACAGGTATAGCGGTTGATTTATTGGTCATTTGCAAAGATATCAGTAGGTGTCAACTTATTCAATTCAAGTCTACGATATAAAGAGAGAGGCATAACACTAACACGGGCTCCAAGATCACATAAAGCAGTTTTAACATAGTTTCTTTTAATGGAGCATGGTATAGTTGGTACTCCTGGATCACCAAGTTTCTTTGGTATTCCATCCTTAAAAGTATAATTAGCAAGCATGGTCGAAATTTCAGCTTCCGATATCTTTCTTTTATTTGTAACAATATCTTTCATATACTTAGCATAAGGATTTATTTTAAGCATAGCAGTCAAATGCATAGGCAAAAAGATAGGTCTAATCATTTCAGCAAAGCACTCAAAATCCTTGTCATTCTTTTTCTTGGATGGTTTAGGAGGAAAAGGCATGGGTTTCTGAACCCATGGTTCTCTTTCTTTACCATGCTTCCTAGCAACGAAGTCTCTCTTATCATAACGTTGATTCTTTGATTGTGGGTTATCAAGATCAACAGCAGGTTCAACCTCTACATCATTATTATTGCTAGGTTGAGCATCAACATGAACATCATCATTAATATTATCACTAGGTTCATGTTCATCACCAGATTGTGTTTCAGCATCAGAAATAGAAATATCATTGGGATTCTCAGGTGTGTCTACAATAGGTTCACTAGAAGCATGCAAAGTCCTATCATTTTTCTTCTTCTTCCTAGAAGGACTAGGTGCATCTACATTATTTCTCTAAGAATATTGCTCAATCCTCTTAGGGTGGCCCTCAGGATACAAAGGTTCCTGAGTCATTTTACCCGTTCTTGTCATAACTCTAACGGCATTATCATTTTTCTTATCATTTAATTCATTGAGCAAATCATTTTGTGCTTTAAGCACTTATTCTACTTGAGTGGTAAACATAGAAGCACGTTTACTAATAAGTTTAAGTTCATTCTTAACTCTAGACATATAATCACTCAAGTGTCCAATCATATAAGCATTACTTTTCAGTTGTCTACCAACATAAGCATTGAAGTTTTCTTGTCTAGCCATAAAGTCATCAAACTCATCCAAGCATTGGCTAGCAAACTTAGTAGACGGTATTTCAACTTTATCATATCTATAGAGAGAATTTACCTTTACTACCTATGTCGGGTTATCAAGACCATGTGTTTCTTCAATAGGTGGTATATTAAGGCCATGTATTTCATCAACAGGAGGTAAATTCTTAACATCTTTAGCTTTAATACCTTTTTCTTTCATAGATTGCTTTGCCTCTTACATATCTTCAGGACTGAGAAATAGAACACCCCTTTTCTTCGTAGTTGGCTTAGGAGTTGGTTCAGGAAGTGTCCAATTATTTTCATTACTCAACATATTATTCAATAGCAACTCAGCTTGATCGACAGTTCTTACCCTGAAAACACAACCAGCACAACTATCCAGGTGGTCTCTGGAAGCATCGGTTAGTCCATTATAAAAGATATCAAGTATTTCATTTTTCTTGAGAGGATGATCAGGCAAAGCATTAAGTAATCGGAGAAGCCTCCCCCAAGCTTGTGGGAGACTCTCTTCTTCAATTTGCACAAAAATATATATTTCCCTTAAAGCAGCTTGTTTCTTATGAGAAGGGAAATATTTAGCAGAGAAGTAATAAATCATATCCTAGGAACTACGCACACAACCAGGATCAAGAGAATTAAACCATGTTTTAGCATCACCCTTTAATGAGAATGGAAATATCTTAAGGATATAATAGTAGCGAGTTTTCTCATCATTAGTGAATAGGGTGGCTATATCATTCAACTTAGTAAGATGTGCCACAACAGTTTCAGATTCATAACCATAAAAAGGATCAGATTCAACCAAAGTATTATCTCAGGATCGACAGAGAAATCATAATCCTTATCAGTAACACAGATAGGTAAAGTAGCAAAAGCAGGGTCATATTTCATTCTAGCATTCAGATGCTTTTCTTTCAGCTTAGCTAGTAATTTCTTAAGATCAGATCTATCATTGCAAGCAAGAAAATCTCTAGCAGTTTCTTCATCCATAACATAACCCTCAGGCACAACAGGCAATTCATATTTAGGGAGAGAACCCTCATCATCACTTTCATCAATAATTTCATTCTCTCTAGCCCTAGCAAGTTATTCATCAAGAAATTCACCTAACGGCACAATAGTATCAAGCATAGAAGTAGTTTCATCATAAGTATCATGCATAGAAGAAGTGGCATCATCAATAACATGCGACATATCAGAATTAATAGCAGAAACAGGTTTAGATGTCCCAAGCTTACTCATAACAGAAGGAGAATCAAGTGCAGAGCTAGATGGCAGTTCCTTACCTCCCCTCGTAGTTGAGGGATAAATCTTGGTTCTTTCGTCTTTCAAGTTCCTCATAGTGATCAGCAGATATAAATCCCAAGTGACTCAAAGAATAGAGCTATGCTCCCCGGCAATGGTGCCAGAAAATGGTCTTGATAACCCACAAGTATAGGGGATCGCAACAGTTTTCGAGGGTAGAGTATTCAACCCAAATTTATTGATTTGACACAAGGGGAGCCAAAGAATATTCTCAAGTATTAGCAGTTGAGTTGTCAATTCAACCACACCTGAATAACTTAGTATCTGTAGAAAAGTATTTAGTAGCAAAGTAGTATGGAAGTAACGGTAACATTAGCAAAAGTAATAGTAGCAGTTTTGTAGTAATTATAACAGTAGCAATGGTAAAGTAACTAAGCAAAGAGCAATATGTGAAATGCTCGTAGGCATTGGATCAGTGATGGATAATTATGTCGGATGTGATTCCTCATGCAATAGTTATAACATAGGGTGACACAGAACTAGCTCCAGTTCATCAATGTAATGTAGGCATGTATTCCGAATATAGTCATACGTGCTTATGGAAAAGAACTTGCATGACATCTTTTGTCCTACCCTCCCGTGGCAGCGGGGTCCTATTGGAAACTAAGGGATATTAAGGCCTCCTTAGAGTACCGGACCAAAGCATTAACACTTAGTGAATACATGAACTCCTCAAACTATGGTCATCACCGAGAGTGGTCCCGATTATTGTCACTTCGGGGTTGTCAGATCATAACACATAATAGGTGACTATAGAATTGCAAGATAGGATCAAGAACTCACATATATTCATGAAAACTTAATAGGTTCAGATCTGAAATCATGGCACTCAGGCCCTAGTGACAAGCATTAAGCATAGCAAAGTCATAGCAACATCAATCTTAGAATATAGTGGATACTAGGGATCAAACCCTAACAAAACTAACTCGGTTACATGGTAAATCTCATCCAACCCATCACCGTCCAGCAAGCCTACGATAGAATTACTCACGCACGGCGGTGAGCATCATAAAATTGGTGATGGAGGATGGCTGATGATGACGACGGTGATGGATCCCCCTCTCCGGAGCCCCGAACGGACTCCAGACCAGCCCTCCCGAGAGAGTTTAGGGCTTGGCAGCGGCTCCGTATTGTAAAACGTGATGAATCCTTCTCTCTCATTTTTTTCTCCCCGGACGTGAGTATATAGAGTTGGAGTTGATGTCGGTGGGGCTTCAGGGGGCCCACGAAGAAGGGGCGCGCCCTAGGGGGGGCACCCTCGTGGACAGGGTGTGGGCCCCCTGACGTCGATTCTTTCGCCAATAATTTTTATTAATTCTAAAAAGTTGCTCCGTGGATTTTCAGGTCATTCCGAGAATTTTTAATAAAGAACAGTTCGGAAGAACCGAGGAGTGTCCCCAATTTTAAGACCGGTTCAAGAGTCTACTAATGGTGTCTTGGACTAGGGGGTACTCATCACATTGTCTCCCAACCAGGTGGATCGGGCTTAGGACCCACATGGCAGTTCACTCATGGGCCACTTCGGGCAGCCCTTGACGCATACAAGGAAGACTCCACAAGACATGCCGCATAAGACGAGGACTCCTCTAAATCCTAGGCCTCTTGTGCATTATATAAACCAAGGCCAAGCTAGTCAATAGATGATGGCATTACAACTTAGATCAACAGTCTTGGGGTAGGTACGTGTACTCTGTACTATCCCCCATATCAATACAATCAAAAGCAAGATGTAGGATATTATCTCTTCGAGAGAGCCCAAACCTGGGTAAAATCTTGTGTCCCTTGTTCATCCTGTTACCATTGCACCAAGATGCCTAACTTAGGACCCCTACCTCGAGATATGCCGGATTGAGCACCGACAACCGCTCACCAAAGCAATAATACTACTTGTGTGTGGGGAGAGAGAAGATAACGATTGAATTTGCCCCCCACTATATAAAGGGGTCTCCTTCCCCCAAAACACTAACCTATTATCCCTTGATACGTCTCCAACGTATCTATAATTTTTTATTGTTCCATGCTATTATATTATCCATCTTGGATGTTTTATATGCATTAATATGTTATTTTATATTATTTTTCGGGACTAACCTATTAACCTAGTGCCCAGTGCCAGTTGTTGTTTTTTCCTTGTTTTTGTCTTTTACAAAAAATCAATACCAAACAGAGTCCAAACAGAATGAAACGTTTTAAGGATTTTTCTTGGACCAAAAGACAACCACGAAGCTTCGGGATGAGTCCAAAGGAGCCACGAGAGGGGCGCAAGCCCTAGAGGCGCGCCCTAGGGGGGCGCGCCCTCTAGGCTTGTGGGCCCCTCAGGACTCCCCTAACCCTAATCTCAGCTCCATAAATACCCAAATATTCCCCGTATACCATAGGGCACACACAAAATTCTTTTCCACCGCCGCAAGCTTCTGTTCTCGTGATATCCCATCCTGGGGACTTTTTCGGCTCTCCGCCGGAGGGGGATTCGACCACGGAGGGCCTCTACACCAACCTTGCTGCCCTTTCGATGATGTGTGAGTAGTTTACTGTAGACCTACGGGTCCATAGCTAGTAGCTAGATGGCTTCTTCTCTCTCTTTAATCTTCAATACAATATTCTCATCGATGTTCTTGGCGATATATTTGATATAATCTTCTTTTGCAGCGTTTATTGAGATCCGATGAATTGTGGGTTTACGATCAGATTATCTATGAATATAGTCTTCTCTGAACTATTTTATGCATGATTAAGACAGCTTTGTATTTCTCTCCGATCTGTTGATTTGGCTTGGCCAACTAGATTGATCTTTCTTGCAATGGGAGAGGTGCTTTGTGATGGGTTCAATCTTGCGGTGTCCTCACCCAGTGACAGAAGGGGTAGCGAGGCACGTATTTCTATTGTTGCCATTAAGGATAAAAAGATGGGGTTTTCACCATATTGTTTGGATCTATCCCTCTACATCATGTCATCTTGCTTAAGGCGTTACTCCGTTCTTGTTAACTTAATACACTAGATGCATGCTGAATAGCGGTCGATGTGTGGAGTAATAGTAGTAGATGCAGGCAGGAGTCGGTCTACTTGTCACGGACGTGATGCCTATATTCATGACCATTGCCTTAGATATTGTCATAACTATGCGCTTTTCTGTCAATTTCTCAACAATAATTTGTTTACCCACCGTATGCTTTCTTCAAGAGAGAAGCCTCTAATGAAACCTATGGCCCCGGGTCTATTTTATCATATTATTCAGATCTATAAAACCAAAAACTCACAATACCTTGCTGCAATTTATTTATCTTTACTTTCTTTTACACTTTTACTTATCTTTTATATCAATCTCTATCAGATCTCACCCTTGCTAGTGACCGTGAAGGGATTGACAACCCCTTTTTCACGTTGTGTGCAAGTGTTTGTTAGTTTGTGCAGGTGCATCTATTGGGGACTTGTGTGTTCCTCCTACTGGATTGATACCTTGGTTCTTAACTGAGGGAAATACTTATCTCTACTTTGCTGCATCACCCTTTCCTCTTCAAGGGAAAAATCAACGCAAGCTCCAGAAGTAGCATCCCTAAAGCCCCATTGTTTCTCCAAGCTCAATTTTTTGCCTGATCTCCCTCCCTACCCATCAAAACTTGTTGATCTTCTAGGATTTGGAGGAGAGGGCCTCAATCTACACTTCAACCAAGAGATATTTGATTCCGCCCACTAACCCCTTGCATATCTTGTTACTCTTGGGTGTTTGGGCACCCTAGACGGAAGAGGTCACTTCGGAACCACATTCCGTTGTTGTGAAGCTTTATGGTGGTATTGGGAGCCTCCAATTAAGTTGTGGAGAGAGCCCCATCCTTGTTTGTAAAGGTTCAGTTCCCTCCTTCAAGGGCACCGCTAGTGGATTCATGACATCTTGCATTGTGCGAGAGCTTGAGGAGAATATGATGGCCCTAGTGGCTTCTTGCGGAGCATTGTGCCTCCACACAGCTCCAACAGAGACGTACCTCCCCCAAAAGGAGGGAACTTCGACAACACATCCTCATCTTCATCATCTACACCTGCAGTTACTTCTTACCTTTACTTTGTGCAAGCTTTTATTGTGTTTGTATCTTGTGATTGGTTGTGCACTTGTTGTACTCATCATATAGTTTGTCCACCTAGTCACATATCTGGACAACCTATTTTGTTGTTAAACCTAATTTGTTTAAAAAGAGCTAAAAGTTGGTAGTTGCCTATTCACCGCCCCTCTAGTCAACCATACTGACCCTTTCATATGTGATATATGTTGTTGAGCAGGAATCATGCACACACTGTCGTTTGTATAACAAATTTTTTTGCAATGTAGGGCTCTAATTTCCTTGTAAAAAAATTCCTGTTAACATCCAACATATAGAACAGATAGCAATCTTCCAAATGCTAAAATGCTATTCTAGTGTGAACATGATACACCATGGATTCATGGTTTTTGCGTAGGAAGGCCTCGAGTGGAGCGGATCGGTCTCTTAGCGCCCAGCTAGCGAGGTTATCAGTTACAAAATTGAAGCTCCAATAAATGAAGTGGACATTGTGTAATCTATCGCGAAGCTAAAATCTGCATGACAAGGCAATCAAATCCGTAGTGCCCTTGACTGCTATGGGGTTGTTTTTAATTTTGATGGCATTAAGAAGAAGCTTGTAATCTATAAAGAAGAAATATTTCTCCAGGAGAGAGTGCGCTCACCATTGCAGTAATGAGAAGAGCCTCAACCCCAACCTGTAGCATAGAATAAAATAGGCAAAGAGATAACTTGTTTCTTTTTTTTCAATGGAAAGACTTTATGGCGGATCATATCACGTTTGGGAATGGAGCTACATCATTCACAATTGGTGGATGCATATTCCAGGTATAGTTTTGGGCATCCACCAGTTGACTAGCTAAAACATGAGTTGCTCTATTATCCTCCTTTAGGACAAAAGTTCCCAAGAGAAACTACATTCCTTGGTTGGAATGGTTAAAAGCAACATATCATAGTGTCGTGGGTGTCGTGTATCAAGATTTTAACAAGCTCTATGAAACGACCATTTCTTCTCTTTCTTTCTCTCTCCTCTCTCACTCTCTCTTTGCGCCCACCTTCCTTGCTAGCTCCCCCGATGCTCCCTCTCCCCTTCTCTGTCGGCTCAACCGACTAGAGTAGAGGGGGAGAGGGGCTCGGATCCGCCCTTCACCCTGTATATCTCCCTCTTTTACTACATTCCTAGTTGTAGTTTACGCTTTGTCGTCACTTGTGTGGAGTTGGTCGCCGATGTGGAGGCGCCGGTGGTCCTGCTTCGCGGTTGTTGGCGTTGTTATCCTCGGAGTAATAGGTTCTCCTTCCTCCTCAAATAACCTCCTAGTCCTAGTCGGCTATGTTCTTTCCCCTTCTCCCACACTTTGTTGCTGGAGTTCATGGGACAGACTGAAGCCACTTGTTTGATGTTCTTCTCCTAGATCCAATAATCCCCCAACCTCTTGTAGCTCTTTCTTAGCCGGTGATGCATCTTACCACATTGATACCCCGACCGCTCATTATTTGTGCTTCAAATCAGGTCGCCTGGAAGTTGAACCAAGTTGATTTGGGGGAGGCACATGTCTTCTTGCCTAGCTTCTAATGTCTCCATAGTCTCGATCCAATGATGGTTATCACTTATGTCTTATGCACCAAAGAGATGTTGACTTTTTGGTGATGTGCAAGGCGGAGTCTTCTCCAACTCCTCCTCAACCTCAATCAGAGGCCCCTTCAAGGGTTTCTAGAACTGGAGGAAGCTCATCGCGTGCCGAGCCTGCACTTCAAGTTCCTCTCGATGGCCTCTACCCTTCCTAGAGGCCCTCCCGCGGAGTTTGGAGATGGTGATAATTCAAGCTCTTCAGCACCAAGATCTACTTCTCCCTCCAAATCCTATATGGAAGAATTTGCCCTTAGTGTTTGTCGGGGGGATGAACCCCGGGCAGGCAACGGAACCCGGATCTATTTCAAAAACAGCGGGGCCCACATTGCCCCGCAAACCGGCACGCGCCTGGCCGGGTCGCTCGACCCGGTAAGGCCCGCAACCCGGCCAAGACCCTCGACTCGGCAAGGTACATCGACCCGGCCGTAGCAGCTGGCACAAGACAACTCAACCCTACGCAGCCATGGCTTCCCCAGCAAGCCAACCCCCCATGGCGTCCATGGCAACCCAGCCACGGGTCAGCTCCCGTCCCATCCAGGCCGTACGATGGGACGAGACCTCAATCACCGATGACCAAGACAACAGTGTTCCCGCCCATGCCTATGGTCAGCCGG